>NW_027413165.1:145298-295225 GCF_048544455.1 Silene latifolia | reverse complement strand
GATAGGTTAAGGAATTATCATAGTATGATTAAGGGTCCATGGATTGTTGCTGGGGACTTTAACTCTGTGATGGCAATTAATGAAAGGATAGGTGGGGCTCCTATTTCTCATGCTGAGATTAGGCCTATGCTGCAGACTATTCAGGACTGTCAGCTGTCTGATCTCAGTGCAAAGGGGGCTTTTTTCACCTGGAATAACAAACATGAGCATCATTCCAAAGTTTATAGTAGATTGGATAGGGTGTTCATCAATGCTGACTAGATGGACATCTTTTCTGATAGCTATGTTCACTTTTTACCTGAGGGAATGTTTGACCATTGCCCAGGTCTCATTTACCTTGAAGAAGAAAGACAAAAGAAAGGGAGTTCATTTAAGTATTACAATATGTGGTCGTTGGCCCCTAATTACAATGATATTATTAGGACTGGTTGGCAACAGCCAGTGCAGGGCACTCCTATGTTTAGAGTAGTCCAGAAGTTGAGAGGGTTAAAAGCTGGGTTAAGAACGTTGAATAGAGACCATTTTGCTGACATTGAAAACCTCACCCATGTAGCTGAATTGTCTCTGAATCATTTTCAACAATTGTTGGTTGATGACCCACTGAATGAGGATTTTTGTCACTCTGAGAGAGACTGTGCAAGGAATTTAGAGGAATTACTGAAGGCCAGAGATCAATTTTTGAGACAGAAAGCTAAGGGAGATTGGATGCAGCATGGAGATGATAACACGGCCTTTTTCCATGCTAGCATTAAACATAGAAGGGCTAAAAATAGAGTGTATCGGGTGAAGGATATTAATAACCACTTATGTTCTACCCCTGAGACCATCCAGACAGCCTTTGAGGAGTATTATAAGATTATGTTAGGCTCTTCTAAAAGTGTGAAGCCTCTCAACAAGAGGATTGTCAAGTATGGGAATTGTTTAACTCCTGAACACTGTTCTCTATTGACTGCTCTTGTCACTGGGGAAGAAGTCAGGCTTGCTATGTTTAGCATCCCAGGAACAAAAGCCCCAGGGCCTGATGGGTATAGTAGTCAGTTCTTCAAGGACAACTGGAGTGTTGTTGGAGATGATGTCATTTCTGCTGTTCAGAGTGCCTTTCAGTCTGGGAAAGTTTTGAAACAGTGCAATGCCACTATCATTACTCTAATCCCAAAGGTCCCCATACCTGTGAATGTTATGCAATTCAGGCCAATAGCATGTTGTAACACAATGTATAAATGCCTCTCTAAAGTGATATGTAACAGACTGGGAAAGGTGCTACCTCATATTATCAATCCCTCTCAAAGTGCTTTTGTGAAGGGAAGGGATATTGTAGGGAACATTATGATTTGTCAGGATCTGGTTAGATTGTACAAGAGAAAGAGTTGCTCTCCCAGAATTTTGATGAAACTGGACTTACAAAAGGCTTATGACTCTGTGGAATGGGCTTTTGTAGAAGATATGTTGAGAGCCACTGGTTTCCCTGATCAGTTTACCCAGCTCCTGGTTCAATGCTTCACCACACCCTCTTTCTCTTTGTCTGTTAATGGAGAAAGTTTTGGATATTTTAAAGGCAAAAGAGGACTTAGACATGGGGATCCCCTCTCCCCCCTGCTTTTCACTCTTTGTCTAGAATATCTCAGTAGAATTCTCTTAGTGACTCAAAAGCACAGCAAATTCAAATTTCATCCACTTTGCAACATAATTAAATTGTCCCATTTGTGCTTTGCTGATGATCTCATCCTCTTTTGCAAAGGGGATAGAGCCTCTGTAGGGTTGATGCTACAAGCTTTTAAGTTGTTCTCAAAATCTTATGGTCTATCCATGAACTGTAGCAAATCAAACTTCTATTATAATGGTATTGATGCTCAGTTGGTGTCTGAAATTGAGAGAGCCACTGGTATGAAAAGAGGAACTGTTCCATTCAAATACTTGGGGGTGACAGTCTCCCAAAAATGATTGTCTGTAATGGATTGCAATATCCTGGTGGATAAGATTGTTGACAGGATCAGGAGTCTGGGGTCTAGGAAGCTTTCTTATGCTGGACGGCTTGTCTTGATAAAAAAGATGCTCGATTCCTGCACGCTTATTGGTCTAAGATTTTTATCCTTCCCAAAACTGTCATTGGCAAACTGGAGGCTATATGTAGATCTTTCTTATGTGGTAATAATAACAAGGAGAGTCCAATGCTGGTTTCTTGGGAGACAGTTTGCAGAGCAAGAAATCAGGGGGGCCTAGGGCTAAGAGACTTTCATGCCTGGAATCTTGCTGCCATAGGAAAATATGCTTGGTGGGTGGCCAAAAAGACTGATCATCTTTGGGTCAAATGGGTGCATGCCATCTACATCAAAAATACCAGTTGGAATGAGTATGAACCAAGAGTTGGCAGTAGTTGGGCTTGACGTAAAATATGCCAGGTTAAACACTTACTTAAAGATCACATTTTCAGAGCAGATGTAGAGCATTATAACAGTCAGATAGGGTATCAGTTGCTGAAACCAGATATGGACAAGGTGACATGGTATCCATGGGTGCTAAATCAGTGGATCATTCCTAAACAGTCTTTCTTGTGTTGGTTGATTGCTCGTCATAGATTAACAACCCAAGATAGGTTGGTTAGGATGCACATCATTCAGAGTAACAAGTGTTTTCTTTGTGGATTACAGGAAGAGTCTCATGAGCATCTCTTCTTTTCCTGTGTTTTCAGTCAAAGATGCAGAGGTTTGGTTGCTAATTGGTGTTTGATTGAGCTTCCATGTTTAGAGGTGATTCAGTGGTGGGTACATTTACGAGATCATAGTGCTTGCAGGAAGAAGATCATAGCAATGATATTAGCCAGCTTAATGTATAACATTTGGAATGCACGAAATGTTAGCAGGGTGGATGGTTTTGTGAGCAGACCTGATTGCATTCTGCAACGGGTCAAAAATGAGGTGAAAATGAGAGTAGGGCAGTTACAGATCAAAAGTAGAAATGCTAGTGCTTTAACTTGGATTGACTACATTAGACAGCATTATTTTTTATGAGTATGTATGAAATGAGTACTATGTAATTGTATGGGAAACTTTTGATTTTAATGAGAAGCTTACCTTTACCCAAAAAAAAAAAAAATAATTAAAAGATTCTTCACTTTATTTTTTACATCAAAAATAATTATTTATGATACTTTCCTAAACTAATTTTTGATGATGTGGACGCTCTCAGATCGCTCGAAAAAACTCTCTTTTATATATATAATATATATAGATTTTTTTATTATATTTTTATTTGCTTTGTTTAGGAGTATCGAATTCTCAAAAAATTTATCGATTTACGGGTCGGGTTACAAGTCGGGCGGCTCTTAACCCTAAATATGCGGATTATCATCGGGCGGGTCCACGTGTTCGGATTGGATAGAGCGGCTTATTTTTGAGTTATTTTCTGGCTGGTTTCGGCCGATTTTTCAAATCAGATTATTTTTTGACAAGTGGAAATATAATCGATTAAAGTTAGCTTAGTACTTAGTAGGAATATTTAATTAAATAATGGTACTTGATTTTAATTTAAATAAATTTATTCTACTACAACTTTATTAGGGGTCGTATTGTTCAACAAGGCGGAATGGAATGAAATTTGATAGTGTTGAGTTTGTGCCTTGAATCTGTTAGTCGCCATTTCGAACGATTATAACCTAAACGGTATCCGTCATCTGTATTAGGCTAGGGTCTCTGTCATGGGCCTTTCTAGGTTTTTCTGTATTAGGTTAGAGATTACTATATAAACTCTCTAACCCTTACCGTAGTTGTCATACATATCATACCGTCTATCTGTAATCTGAAAAACTCCTCACACGTTAATAAAACTCTCACCCTTTTGCCACGTAAATCCGTGCGTTACTTTCTTTATTGTTCTTTATTTGTTTTTCTCGCATCCGTTATAACAGATGGTAACCACGTAAATCTGTGTGTTGCTTTCTTTATTGTTTCTTTATTTGTTTTTCTCTCATCCGTTATAAGAGATGGTATGAGGTTCTAAATCCATACTTGCTTAGTGTTGTTCGGTTCACCATAAACTAAAATGACACAAATCCATTCAATTCCATTCCAACCGAGTTAAAATCACCTGTTCCACTTTTATGTCCCATCATCTTAAGATCTTGACACATCATACTTGAATAAAAATGGTAATAAATAATAATAATAATAATAATAATAATAATAATAATAATAATAATAATAATAATAATAATAATAATAATAATAATAATAATAACAATCCGTCTTGCTTGTGACGGTCACAAGCTTGTGACATCTCACAATCCCCTCCCACTTGACCTACTTGCTTATCCTCCCACTTGCAAGTTTGTCTCACGTCACAAACTTGTGACGGATTTAGCCTGTCACAAATAAGAATTTGTATAATAATAAAGTGCTGTGCTGAGATAAGAAATTGAACGAAAAATTTCCATTGCAACCAGACACCCCTAAATAAAGGGAACCCATAAATACGCGGGAGAAAAGTACGGAATCACGGGAATTAATCATAGGTTGTACAAACATGCCCTTATACGTGGGCCACTAATTGACCAGATTGCATGAAAAAAGGGTATTTTAGGCATAATACACCTAAATCCAGTGGCCCAGTACAATTTGCCCGTGATTATATGGCTAACCTAAATAAATCCAAAATAAGTTTGACTCCGTAGTCGATAGTCCGTACGAAAGTCAAGAAATTGAATCTGAATAATAATCAGCGGCCGCCATTAGATCTGACAAATATCTCAATAATAGAAAGTGTGGGACAAAAAATAATTAACATCCAAAATCGCGATGACCACACCACCTCCCACTACACAACATGATTCTAATCTCCCCGAACCTGCCGCTTCACCCCTTAATTTATCCGATAATACTAAAAATAATAATACTTCCATTTCTACCCTAGATTCTAAGGTAAACAATTTCTCCATTTTTTACTTCATTTATCTTTACTAATTTTTCATGAACATATTATTTACCGTAATCCTTTTTTTTTTTTTTTTTTTTTTTTTTTTCTTATTGAGGTCGATTTTTTTTTTGCAATTTAGGTTTTGACCAAAAGAATCAAAGATGTTGACGTTAGCGTCCCAATTGTGTATGGGACCATCGCATTTTGGCTTGGTCGTAAGGCTACTGAGTATGTTTTTGATTCGGCTTTTTGTTATGCCCACCAAGTGTTTGATGAAGTGCGTCCCTGAATCATTGTTTTGATTTGTGTTTTTGTTTAAGGGCGCAATCGCATAAGTGGAGTGTTTATGTTCGTAGTGCAACGAATGAGGATTTGACTGTGGTGGTTAAGAAGGTGGTGTTTCAGCTTCATCCTAGTTTTAATAACCCTGTTAGGGTTGTTGAATCCCCGCCTTTTGAATTGTCTGAATGCGGTTGGGGCGAGTTTGAGATCGCCATTTCGCTTTACTTCCATCCTGATGTCTGTGAAAAGAAGTTGGACTTGTGAGTGAGCTTCTTTGGTTTTTTGTTTTGTGATTGATTACGAAATCAAATACATTCTCATATAAGATGGTCTCGTGATAACATTATTATGAGCCGGACTCATATTATTGGGTAGTTATTTCGTGATTTCAGTTTTAGGTGGTCAATGGGCTAAGATTGTAGTTGAATTGGGCTGTGTTTGCCTTATATGAGAGTATGAGACCAGCTTGGAGGAGACTAATTGATGGGTAAATTACGAAATTTGATGATCACGATCACGTGATTATTATGAGTATAGTTTTATCCTGATTTCAGTTTCAGTGGGTAATGGGTAAGGATTAGAATTGAATGGGGTTGTTTGCAGGCAACTCATATGAGACCGTCTCTAAGGAGACTAATTGATGGGTAAATTAGGATCTTAGAGGATTGTATCGAATTTATTTGTGGTTGTTTTTTGTTGATAGGTTTCATCAATTGAAGCTATACCCTCAAGAGGATGCAGGACCACAGTCTACTAAAAGGCCCGTTGTCATGGAATCATATGATGAGATTGTTTTTCCTGATCCTATGGAGACTTTTCTTTCTCGCGTACAAAATCATCCTGCTGTTATTATGCCTCGGCTTCCCCCAGGGGTTGAGTTACCTCCTGCTGGTAGGTTTCAGTTTTTCTTTTACTAGATTTCTCCTGTAAATGTTATCGTTATTCTATTGATCATTTTTTTCAAGTGCAGCTCCATCCGATGATTCCAAATATAAGCGAGGTCATAACAAAGAGCATCACTTAATCCACTGGTACACCAATTTCTCAGAGGCAGATGAACTTCTCAAGCTTGCTGCTGCTCGTCAACAGGTAAATACAGTCTTGAGTCTTGAATAGTTGGGTTGCCTCTCTCAATTTTAGTTGTTAGTGACTCAGTGCGTGTTTTCTTAGTATTATGAATTTATGGATGTCATAGTTTTTTTGTGATATTCTTTACTCGTACTGGGCAGACCGTCAGAGGGAACTTCTGCGATGCAAGTATTACTTGTAATGTAGGGTGATTGTAAGGATGATTCTACATAGCTTTGTGTGCGAGAGATTTGGGATGTTTTTTCCTTGTTACAAGAAGTCTATCATAAGGATGTAATGAGTCTTGTATTGGTGGTTTAGATGAAAGTCTTCACATCGCTTCACTGATTGTATATGTAAGAGAGGAGGTGACGAAAAGAATTTGGAGTCGTAGATCTGAATTACGTTAAGAAGTATGCTTCCGTTAATTATTTTTTAGCACCAAAGCTGGAGCGTACAATAACATTACCCAATTTCATTAAGAGGCTCCTGCCTGTGGTTAAGTAAGGAGAAGGTGATCAGATTGATGGAGTCTTATCCTGGTGTTAAAAACAGAGATATGCTTTTTGCAAATTATCCACCGAGCCATAATTCGTCACAATACAAGAAACACCGACAATTTAGCGAGCCATGTTGCTTTGTTCTATCATATTTCAAAACAAAAATGTGGGTATATTTTCAGATAATTCTGAAACTTTTGTTGTTTGGTCATACAATAACTACATTATCTCAGCGCCTCAATGGCTCCCGCAAAGGGGTCTAATGTACACAGCCTTGCCCTTGTGTTAACAACACGAAGTGGTTGTTTTCAAATGACCCAAGATGAAAATTGCATCGGGAACTGCATTGGATGACCGCTAGTTCACTAGGGAAAGAAGCGGAGCCACTTTAGTGAGCCAGGTTTATGTATTCCATCATAATCTAGAACCACAAAGCAACGAATCTTTGGCTCCATTGGAATGCGGAAATGGTTGTCTGCTCATATTCAATACATATTAAAACCTACTGCATTACTGTTGGATTTTTTCAGAGCTAAAAACTTCCTATACGTCTGTACTCTAATTGTTTTTCTTGTGTCTAGTTACACTATAGTGTGATTCAAACCTACCTTTTTGGTTATGTAGGTACAAGCTCACATCGTTAAGCTAAAAAGACAGATGAGCATGGTGGAAGGCTCATCTCCTGCACCAGATCCTACCTCTACTTTTTAGAAGTATATGCTGACATTAGAGCAAGAAATTTGGCAACCCCTTTTCCTTTTGTTTTTAAGTTTGCAAGGATTATTGATGTGTATGTAGTTGAATGTAATTACAAATTTCATTCGTTGAATCGTTGTCATGTGCCCCTCTTCTCTATTCTCTAACACGATGACTCTAGCCTAGAGTATCTAGTTGACATGAACTTTTTCTGTAAATGTGTCTAGTTTGGTACTTATGCTGCTGTATTGTTGCCTTGTTGGTAATGTATCTATCTGCCAAGAGTGTGAACTTGGTTCCCTTGCTTGCATTCTCTTCCGTTTTTTTTGGGGGTTTTCGTATTGATTCGAAACTGCGAGTTACTACAATGGTGACTACACAAAATGGCCGAACGTTTGCAAATTTTGCTCAAAATTGAGCCTAATTTTTCTCTATTGATAAGGAGGGAGTCACAGGAGCACTCGAGCGCTTGAAGGACTTCAATAATGTTTCATTTTAGTTAATACTCTGCCTTAAACTTGAAATACCATATTTCTAAAGATAATATTGCTTCTTAAAAGATTTTTGATAACAAACGAGTGAACATCATATTAATTTTATGTTTTATGTATGAGGGGGCTAGTGCAAGTGCTCCCACTAATGTTGGGAGAACGGGAGAATTTTCCGTTACTATTGGGGTGTATAAGGTTCCGTACTTAGTCCCTTCTCTTTGCTATAGTTATGGATGAGTTGACAAGGGATATTCATTTTCGATGAAAATGTTGTTGAGGGGTCAGATTTCTTTAAATATCTAGGATCTATTATTCAAAAAGATGGAGAGTTAGAAGGAAATGTGGCTCACAGAATTAAAGTGGATGGTTGAAATGGAAAAATGCTACATGATTTTTATGCGATTTAGGTATGCCCCAAGGATTAAAGGAAAATTTTATCGCACGACGATTAGGTCTGCCTTACTTTACGGCTCCGAGTGTTGGGCCGTGAAAATTGTCACATTCAAAAGATGAGTGTGGCGAGATGCGTATGTTGAGGTGGATGTGCGGTCATGCAAGAAAAGATCGATTAAGGAATGAGGTGATTATGGAAAAGGTAAAAGTGGCGTCGTTAGAGACAAGATGATGGAAAACCGCCTAAGATGGTTTGGTTATGTGAGAAGGAGATCTATGGATGCATCAGTTTGGAGGCTGGAGACCTGGGCAACAGAAAAGGTTGCTAGTAGGGATGACAATGGATCGTGGATCCGACCCGGATCCGCAAGACCCGACCCTGATGGATCGAATCTGGATCTTATTTTTTCAGACCTGTTGGATATGGATCGGATCAAGATCCATTAGTTTTAAAACGGATCTAGATATGGATCTCGGCACTCGGACCCGGATCTGGCCCGAGACCAGTTTCCATAATGTGTAAAATAATTTTTTTTAAATAAAAATGTTCGTCTTTTGTCATACACTCTTGGTATATCATAGTTTGACTATCACTCAAAATGTATCAATGGCGAACACTTTTACTTAGATCTGACAAATTTTCATTCTAACTGTACAATAGATATAAATGGCCTCCATTTCGTCCCTTATTCTCCTTCCTTTAGATCTGAAACCAGCTAACCACCTTAGGTAACAACCGATAGCCAATCTCCCACAGCCGCCACCACCCACATTTGCCAAAATCGCCCATAAGTCGTCTACACCGGTCAACCACCACCTCCTTCGTCAACCTCACTTCTCCTCCTTAGATCTGGTCATGACTCGCGTTTTCGACCTGGTGATGACTCAAGTGGTTAATAGTGGTGGTAGGTTGAACAAGGTGGCGCTTTGGCGGTCTCGAGGTTGATGAGTATGTTTGAGTGGATGGTGTGGGCGGTTGGCTAAGGTAAGTCGAATGCAATTGTGGTTTCATGGCGATGAAGATAGATGGCAATTGGCAAGGTAGGGAATCTATAGATGGCGGCTGCCTAGCGAGGAATTATGACAAAGAAGGAAGGGTAAAACTTAAAAAGTCTAGCTTTAGAAATTTAGACCCGCGGGTAACCCGGATCCTACCCGGACCCGTTGGATCTGGATTTGGATCTTGATATTTCGGACCCGTTAGATATGGAGCGGATCTGGATCCAAGGTAGACAACGCGAATCTGGATCTGGATCCTACTAGACCCGGTCTAGATCCGGCCCGTTGCCATCCCTAGTTGCTAGGGGTATAGGGAGACCAAAACATACATGGCTGAGAGTGATACAACACGATATGAGAACTCTCGGGCTTGATGAGGGAATGGTGACGAAGAGGGCACAATGGTGGGCAATGATACATGTGGATTTTTAGTATTTGACGTTATTTGAGATATTTAGGTGGCGTTTGGTTGTGGGTATTCAGGAAAGGGAAAGAGAATCAAAGCAAATGAATCCCTTTGATGGTGTTTGTTTGTCTCTTTCAATCATTCCCATTACCCCTCTCTTACCCTCAAACACCTCCAACTCCTTACCCCTCACCCACCTAAAGAATGATATTTCAATGCCCCTCATTCCCTCAACCACCTCACTTATCATCAATCACCACCATTGCCACATTACTTGTAACCACCACCACACTTGCCACCACAACCATAATGACACCACCACCACCAACACAGCCACCTCGTCGCCACCGTCTCTAAATCCAACACCACCGAAAACCCTACTGTAATACTCCGTATTTTATTACCTTGGTCAAAGGCTAGTCAAGGTAAATGAGAAAATATATTTTATAAAATTATATTGTATTCTACGAGTTATGTTATAAGACGGAATAATAAAATAATAATGATAATAATAATAATACATGACATTGTATTCTACACATGTATATACATACTCCCACCTATCCTATATCCTATATATATATATACACATCCCACCAACCTCATTTCTACCCACCTTATCTCATCATATCAAAACTCCACCACACATTTAGAAGAGAGAAAAGGGGGAGATTTCAAGTTAACATTTTGTCCCTTCGCCTCGAGATTTTAAGGTAAGACCATCTTATACTAGACCAGTGACCTGCCTCGACCTTGACCCATCTTGGACCGTCATTGACTCCCATTTGACCACCGTTGACCACCCTAGCTCGGGTTTGACCGTGTAGATCTATGGCTTGTTGTTGTTGTTGTTGTTGTTGTTGTTTTTGTGACTCGGTTTTAAGTTGGGATTTTGATCCTCATTTGTGGCCTGACCTGGGGCGGTTTTGGAGTGGTTGTGTCGAGGGTTGGGTGGAGAGGATAATGGTGTTTATGGGAGGTGGTGTGGGTGGCAGTAAGAGGTGAAAATCGAGTGTTAAAGGGGGGATGCGGGTGTGTTGTTATTGGTTGTGCGTTGTTGTTGTTGTAATACCCGATCATTGTGGGACCCGTACTTGGACCTTGGGACGCATGAGAGGACCTTTAGACCCGATAAAAGATCACTCAGGAGGGAAGGATAGCCTTACACTAGACCTAGTAGGACCTAGACTAGACCAAGTGGAACTGCAGTGGACCGAGTGGGTCCACTCGATCGAGTGAAAGGTATACTCGACCGAGTGAGGTACCTACTCGATCGAGTGAGTCTACTCGACCGAGTGGACTCGGCACTTGGTCGAGTGACGTTGTTCAGAACACGGGTTAAACCCTTTCTCGCCTAACCCTAAAATCATTTCTATCTTTCTCCTTATCTCTCCAAACTCTCTAAAACCCTCACAAACACCTACTACTTGGGATCCAACTTGAATTATAGGATTTCCAACCTTCTTCTGCATCTCGTTCATCTAGTAAGTAAATATCTACCCTTTTCTAGTCTTTTAAACCCTAACTTTTGGGAGGATTTTGTTATGGTAATTAATTAGTAATTAGTATGTATAAAAGGGGTAATTAGGGAGTAATAATAAGGGGTTTTGTAGAATATATTAGTATAGGATGTATTGTGATAGTTATTATGTGATTTGTATAGGATGAGACGGTTTCTTGAGACAGTTTCAGTTCGGATTCGAGTAGCTTGAGGAGATCGCTAAAAGGTAGGTTAATCCTACTCGGTTTCAATAATGTGGCATTGTTTATGTTGATATTATTGTGATTAGTCTCACATAATTAGGGCATTTGCATCATAACATATTTAGTGGTTAATTGCATCATTAAGAGGATGGTTATGATATGTTGGGTTGTATTTCATGTATTAGTTATTATTGTGTATGTGGAAGATGTGTTGTTGTTGAGGAGACGTAAGACAGTTGGGATACCGTCTTACGCTTGAGTCGCCTCTTGGAGATTCCCACTCCAAGAGACATGTGCACATTAATGGCTTGAGCTACGAAGGGACTCATGTGGTTGACACATGACGCCTGGCAGGGGATCCGGTTGGCTTCCGGACCCGGTACGTCTGGGCGTGTCCCAGTACCTAATTGTGGTTGTTGGTATGTCTGAGCGTGTCCCGGTACCAGTGTGGTTGCATATCGATATGTCTGGGCGTGTCCCCAATAACTTCATATTTTGACCACGTAAATCCAAATAGCGTTTAAAGAAGAGACTCTTAGGGTTCTAACCCAATTGGTCTTTCATCAATAGGATTTTTTTATAATTAATTATTAATTTTACGGTGAGACTGCGCATGCTGTTTTTCTGTAAAGTTAGATCTTTTATAGTTTAAGATAAGTTTATGATTAGCACGTGATTATCAAAGCTAGCATTATGGTTAGTGCATGTTAGGACTTGTATTAGAGCATGATCATGGCTTAGGATTACCTATATGGTTAAGAGCTTGTGTTGATTAGAATTGGTTATGTTATGTATAGATTGTGCTTTCGAGTAAGAAGAGTTTTGAGCTTGTGTTTTGGATTTGCTAAGCTATCGGTAAGTTTTCAACTTACTCAATATAGATATGTATGATAATGTGTGAGGATGGATGAAGATGATTGGTTTTCGAATCGTTTCAAGTATGTTTCTAATTGATTTGACAAGCATGTTTTATAAGTTTATGAAGTATGTTTTCAAGTGAGAATTATTATTGATTATTAAAGTTGTGGTTCGACCTATTTACGTGAACAGATTTAGCTATTTGGCTACTATTTTAAAAGTGTTTTATGGAGATGGAAGAGAGGGGTATATGTCTGTGGCGGACTTTACCTTATATCAGGATGCCTTGGGGACCCATACTTATAAGATTTGGTGTCTCGTCATTTTTCCTCCTCCTTTGGGTTAGTCAATGTGAGGGGTGTGCACACTCAGGATCTATGGCCAGTTAGTACATAGTTGGGGAAGGCTTGTCAATCCGGCAATGGCTTCCTGAAATCTTCTATACATTGATACTCTTTCCAGATACCAAAGCAAAGCAAGTTAAGAGAAAGTTTAACAAGCAAGTTTGTTTATAAGCTATGATGAGAAAAAGAGAAGTGCTTTGAGAAAAGATTTGAATGGTTTTAATTACTTTTTAAATTGGTTTATAAATATGATTGTTAATATTTATTATTATCATATTGGATTATGTATTTTTATTGGTTTGTTTTGTTTTAATGTTGTGCACCAAATCTTTCACTCGTGGACCTATGATGAACCATTCAATATTTCCGATTGTATGGGGAGTAGAGTAATTGACAGGTTTGCTATGTTATGTGATTGGGACGAAGGGATAGAGAGCACACGTGACGACGACAAGTTTAGATTGTTTAATAAGACTAGTAGTTTACGCTTCCGCAGCAGTTGAACTTATTTATTATTAAAGATATTTTAAGACATTGACTTTCTCAAGTTTATTTCGAGTTAAGAAGGTTGTAAACTTTATTATGACTTTTTCGCTGCAAGTTAATTTTATTCTAGTACCCTTTATATTTATTTTGATATCGTTGCTTTATTTGAAGTGACACCTTTAACACGCCCAATTTCTGAGTTAAAGGTTTACAAATTTGGAGTTCGGAAATTGGAGGTGTTACAAATGGTATCAGAGCGGAATTTTAGTAGGTGACCACCATATCTTCATATCTCTTCACCGCCCGTGAGTCGACCGGCCTTAGAAAGCTTTCAAAAAAAAAGGGTAGGCCATGTATAAAAAACGTGTCTCGTGTGAGTAAAGTGCGGGGATGGGGACGTTATATTTGTCTTATAATATTTTGTTTATGTATCTATGACATGCTCTTACTTGTATGTGTTTGAATTGTTATAGAAGATGAAGTTCACCACACCCTTTGAGTGTAAGATGCAACCATACGAGTGCCTAGTGACTCATTGCAAGGATTTGGAGAAGTATGTGAATTTTCTATGTACAGTTAATGGGTTTGAGTGGTTGAGTGATGCTTATGTCAAAGGATGGGCTCTTGTTAACACCTTGCCTACTTATGGACCGTATTCTAACCTTAAGCAGACCTTACTCTATGAAAGGGATACTCACTACTTTAGAAAGAACTATGACCCAAACTACCTTGGAGGACAAGCCCTCATACAACAACCGACCATAGTTTCGAAGAATTAGTGTTGAGGTATAGGGAGTTTGCAGGGTGGAATGTAGCCGGAAGAGGAGGAGTGGCGGGTAACCGTGAGGTACCCGAGAGAAGAGAGGATAAAGAGGGTAACCGAGTGGTACCCGAGGAAATTGTGAGTGAGAGCGAGCAAATGGGCTCGAATGATGATGAGAGTGATATAGAAATTGAGGTGATTATTATTGATTCTTACACTAACGAGGATCCTGAGGAAGAAGATGATTTACCTTTAGAATATTCGGAAGGGGATGATGATTGTTGAAAGAGTTTAGAAAGAAAGCATTATATGTCATTAGATCTTGTCATAAGTTATTTATATATTCGTTAAATCTCATTGTTAGAATTACTAACAGTTATACGTGTTATGTAATAAGCAATGTTTTAACTACGTGGTTAAGTGTGGCATGTGAGCCTATTTATTTAAGATGAGCATGTTTACTGTTGTGACATATAGGGCATATTAATTTATTTTATGAAGTAATAAGATTGGTTTATGTGAACCAAAAAAGTATGCATATTCGTGCAAAAAGTTATTATTGTTATTTTATCCGTATGGATAATAGTATGGATGCTATGCATAAGTTTGGCATTTTGTGGCTAGAGATGTACGACGTCGGTGCTAGGGGTGGCGTTTAAGATGTTACTCATAGTACTGAAGTCGGTTTTATTCATGTTTAAGTCTCGTATGTACAAGTAGTGATATGAAACTCTACTTGTATAAACGTGATTTATTAAGATATATGATACTTGCAGTGATGTTATGTGAGTAGTATCACAGTGATGCTAGATTCGATATTAGAATGGACATTAGGATAAAAGCTAACTCATAGTTATATCGTGAGTTACTTTATTGCAGAAAATGGTTAAAAAGGAATCTGCAAATGAGGACACAAATGCTATGATGCAACAACTGTTGCAAATGAACATGGAATTGGTAGAGTTAGTTAGGCTGTCAAATCAGAATAGGGTGACTACACCAGCAGCTAGTATGACTCGTTCAACCAGTCAAAAGAACCCAACTACTTTAACTGGAAAGGACACTGATCCAATTAAGCTAGAAAACTGGATCCAAGAATTTGAGATGATATTTAATACTTTACAATGTCCCGAGGAGTTGAGGGTAGATCGGATTGCCTTTTATCTAAAGGAGAATGCTATTATCTGGTGGAATGCTAATAAGATGGTATTGACTGATTTGGGATCCTATGTTAATGAGGGAGGAGAGGATGTTACAGAACCGTATCTTTGGGATAGCTTTGTGCATGACCTTAGAAAGCAATATTTTACAGAGCATATGAGGAGGGCTAAGAGGGCCAAATTCGACCGATTGGAGCAAAAGTCAATGACCGTTCAAGAGTACTACTTGAAATTCCAGGAACTAGTTCGTTTTGCACCCGAATTAGCACCTAATGAAGAGGCTAGGGCTTACAAATTTGAACAAAAATTGTCTTACGCCATCCGCGAGAAGTTTGGAGGAGATACATTTGATAATGTGAGGACTGTTTATGTTAAGGCTTGTAACGTTGAGAGATTGCTTGATGAAAGGAAACCTGTGCTAGGAGAGAAGAGAAAAGGAGGAACGTCGTATAATACTCAAGGATTTCCTAAGAGAGATAATTTCAAACGTTATGGAAATAGAGCTCATTCGACGGGGAACCACCGTCCAACAAATGGAAATACTAGTGGTAAACCACCGACTCCGAGAGTATATCATTGTAAGCAATGCGATAAGAATCACCTTGGAAAAGACTTTGATGGGAATTTATTGACATGCCATTTGTGTGGTAAATTGGGACATAGGCAATATGAGTGTTATCAAAAAGACCAGTAAGGCGTAGGAAGAAAGTTTATCACGGGGAATAACTCTATGGTAAGTAGTAGTGGTTTTAATACCCCCGGAAATTAGAATGTAACTCAGAAGTTTTGCAATAATAATAACCGAACCAACTTTGTTAAGTCGGTCGCGTCTGGAGCGACCAATAAGCCGACTGGGTTAGCTTCGACTATGCAAGGAGGAAATGGAAATCATGTTCGATTTGGACTTCCATTAGTCGGGTTTTATTGTTTGTTAAAATGAGTTGAATAAGACCGGTAAAGCTCACTACAGTTATGTGATCCATTGGGCCTAGGTCTGTCTCAGTTAGTATCATTAAGTACATAGTGTGATGGTACTAATAAGTGTAAGGCTTGTTTATTAAACAGTTGGCAGCCTGATGGGGGTGGGGGGGGGGGGGGGTCCAAATACAGTCTTATTATGGCTAGGTCTTTTTTCATGTCTAGAATACCTCTAAACTATATAAATAGGTTATTTGGATGACATGCCCCATTGGTTGTCATCATAAATAAACCTAGAAGAGGGTGGAGAAGATCCTACCATACTAACTACTATCTTTCTATTATTCATCTATGGCTTCCGCTAACGGTATGTACCCTATACAATGATCCTCTATATTTCTTACATGTACTAGGTGTTGGGATTCATTAATCTCATTTGTTTACATATCCAATATATGATAGTTTAATTTAGTCATAAAATTAAATTGAATCTTATGCATGCAGAAGTAGAATAAGAGTAAGGAGAAATTGGTTTCATACCATATGAATATTTCGGCCAAATATGGGCACAAAAGTGGTCTCCTTCCACTACTTGTTCTTGAGCTAATAACACAATGGTTGATCCTCCAAGTATTCAAAGTAGAACACCTCCAATTAGTTGCACCCAAGACTAATCCCTTAATACATACACTATTATTAACTAGATAATAATATAAGTAACCTTAAAATCATTCTAATATTTTTATGTTTACTACACTTGTAATTTTGAGAATATATTAGAATTTAGGAACAAATTTTTCCATAAAAACAATTTTTATGTTTAGAGAGAAGTTGGAGTATTTTTTTTCCAATGAACAAAAAACAAAAATGAAAACACATCAACTCTATTGTGATGATGGTGGACGGTCAAAAGAAGTAGCATGGGGAGTGCATTTTTGATGTTATACATGCCCAATAGCTTTTGGCATGGATTAGAGTAAAAGTTTATGGGAAAGACAAGAGCCAATAAAAAACAATGGCTTGTCTCATGTGTGTCTAATTGTGTCTTGTGCATACAATTCAAGGCACATTTTACACGGTCCAAAATGACCCATTTACGGGTCCATTTTGGTTCTTATATTTGTCGCACAAATACGTGTAATTTTATTTTAAACATCATCTCATGTTTAAATAATTCCCAATTAGTTTCGTCTAACATCACTCGACAAATATACGTGTACAACTGCACATATATTTTACGTACCAATATTAATCACATTAATCGATTAGTATAATTTTAATAATTAACCGCTTAATTATTAATTCCCGTCTCAAATAATTTATTATTCAATTATCGCATAATTAAATAATAATTTCCGCGCCTCGAGTTCAAAACTCGAAATCTCTCTAAATAATTTGTTCGACTAACTTTTAGTCAATTTTAAGGAATTAATTAACTCGTATCGTCATACAATTAATTAATCTTTTCAATTAAGGGAATCGTCCTTTAGGTGTGACCTCAAGAGATCAACTGATCACCACCGTCGTACGACAGTAATGTCAAACTCTAGTCAGCCAATCATTACCGATATGTGTGGACCAGTTGACTATATATAATGTATCATCCCTTTCGTATTCTTATTATGATATTTAAATATGTCATTGACAATGTGATCGCATTATTGTCGGGGACACTTACTCCAACAATCTCCCACTTGTCCTCGACAAGTGTGCGTCAACAATTCTCTTGTCCTATTACTATCTCCCACTCAATGCAAGGTGTCTTTCGGGTCGTACTTGCAAGTGATCATATCGTGAGTGGTTTCCTCGATCTGGAGAATAACTGATTTGACCAGAATTATCTACCGTAGATACTTTCCGAGCGTTGCCACGCATTTCCAATTCATTACTCCTCGAGTGGCCCTGAGATATTGTTTTAACCCTGACAAGGGGGTGGACAATTCCTATCGCACTATTCCCTTCGACTAGCCACGGCTCATCATAACCCAAAATAAGCCCATTTGACCCCATTTACGAAGGTCGTAGAAACATAAATCAAAGTTACTCTGAAACTGTGCCACCTTAGGAGAATAGTCTTTAGTCAAAAGAATTGACTCATTAGAATACTATAGTATCTCTCACCACGACCAGGCTATATAAATTTGCTAGAACTCTATAAGCGGTCATTAGCCCGGCAGAGTGTTCCAAACCGTCTGCCTATGTGATCGACTAGTCATCTCTTATGACTTTATGGCACTTGAACTTGCCATCAATCACATCACACTCTAGTCACTTCGAGACGTCATCTCATATAAGCAACTAAGGGCCAATACTGTGTTAATCCAGTTCACTTTAATGGGGTTCAACATTGTCTCTATAACCCATTGGATTTAATAAAGTAATAAAAGGAGTTTTTAGATTACAAAATCGAATGACAAATGCCATTATCACATATGAATAGTCAATACCTGATTACTATTTCATATTCTATAATCCAAATTTGATCTTGTATGTAGTTGTTCATCTCAATCCAATTGAAATGACACGACTCCTCATGTTAAGCCTATGAATAGGCTTTGGTTAGTAGGTTTTATCAACTCCTTGCACCTTACTCAACCTTACTACATACTCGTTTTTCTTTTGTAATGCATACCTTTTCATTATAAAAACTTTCTGAGTATGTGTCTAGATCTAGTCTAGACATAGGCTCTCTTGCCTTAGAATAGCTCCCACTGATTTCACAGTGTGCGGGACTCATCCTTCTTGCACATCTCATGATTACAAGTGTACTCAATTTCCGTTGTAAATATCTCTCATTGTTCTTTATTGCCTAGAACGATTCTAGAAAATATATTTCTTAAATAACATAGCCACAATGGTTCCTTAACCATCTTTATGTGTTTTGAATACGGTTTTGTCGGAAACCTTGCGCAATCTCAATTTGTCATTTGTGTAATGCCTTTACACAAATTTAGTGAATTGCATCAATAACACTTAACTTTACATCCTTAATGCTTCTTCAAACACTTAAGAGTGATTTGAATGACTACATGGTAACTACTACTTAAATTCGATTTGAAACAATTCATCATACTAAAGGTATATGAAGTGTCATACATCATTTCCTATTTAATTGATCCGGCAGCAGAAGCAAATGGAATCAATCAAAATGTTCAACTCGATTGAACTAGTCATGAATCTTATCAACATAAGAATTCTTATTTGATGCTAACATCATATGGATTTATCTCCATAAATCCAGATATTAAAGATGTATTATATTTCTCCAAAGCTTAAATCATTCACGATGATCATTATGTCATCCACATATGAGACTAATAAAATTTCCGTAACTCCCACTAAACTTCCTGTATAAACACAACTTCTCGACCCATCGAGAAAAGTTTTATAACATGATCAAAATTTTGACTCCAACTCATTGATGTCCTACTTAAGACTATCTCTTAAGTTGCACATTGTCTTGGGATTGTAAGAATCTACAAAACTCATAATATGTATCGAATATATTCCTTCTTTGAAGAAGTGGGTTTTAGATTCACTCGCTATATATCTCATCATAATGAAACACAATCCCTAAGAAGATCCGAAAGTGCAAAACACTTTGTAACTAATCAAGCTTTGATATCTCTCTTTGATATCCAACAATTCCACTTGGAATTTATTTCGGATTTTCATGGCTCTAAGCCTTGTATTGAGTTGTGACTTAAACACTCTCATGTAAGTCATATGTTCATTACTTTCCAGAAGTAACTTGAATCAAACAATTTCTTTGTAAGTTGCAAGATCTTTACTTTCTAAAAGTAACACGAATTCATCATCTTCAACAAGTGATGAGTTCAACCTCCTAGTTTTCGAAGAAATAACGTCATGTAGCCAAGAAAGACAACGTCATGTAGCCAAGAAAGACCAGTTTCTTGCGACATACAATTTTTGACACAATTCTTTTTTGGCTCTTGAATATTTTCTCCCACTCTGTCTTCTAGAAATAAACTTGTATTCTAGAAAGACAGCTTCACGAGCCACAAACCCGTTGTACTCGTGATTATAGTAAGGAAAAATGAGCATTTGTTTCTTGTGAAAACTTACAAGTATTGTACCCTACCATTTCATATCTCATAAGAATCGTTTAGATTTAGTGGAAAAATAATTGACAAAATGATAAAATCCCCAAAATAAGATCAAGTAACTCAAAGTAACTTGATTAATGTTAAAACAATATCGAATAGGGTTTGATTTCTTCATCTAACCACACCTTATCCCATAATGTGTGCTAGGAGAGATCAACTTGTGATGCTATATCACACTTCCTTTGGCTTATATCAAAGTCATCACTTAGATAATCCCATCACGACTAAATCGTGGTTCTTTTAACTCTTGGAACTTTTTCATAGATTTCTGGATCAATGATTTACATTCTCGATCTCCTTTTCAATCCAAAGGCACAAGACATCTTGCTTTGAATAGAAGATACGCATATACCATAAGATTAACAATCTAATGGTTCCAAGAGTACTCGGTAACTCTTTGCGTTTATCATTCCAGAATTTAGATTAAATCTGGGTTACCAATTTGAGTCTTGCATCATCTACATGATATATCATTCTAGCTTGGTTTAGAATATAATCACCTTGATAATGGGCTAGCCATACATCAAAATATGGTGTATTGGGTCACAAAAGCGGAACCTCTTTTGTATCGTAACAAAATTATATTCTTATTTGGATTTTATGTACTTAATAGTCATAATTAAGTACAACTTTAAACCCAAAAACTAGATTGAGTACACAATGACTCTATCTCTCAACATTATTTGATGCTAGTCGTCATATTATAATCATCTTATGTATCGAATACAATGATGAAAACCACCACCGGTTTCTAATATTGACGAAGTGGTACTAGCAAAATTTATGTCAATCAAATAAACATTTAAAGAAAAAAGTCTCATTAGATGTCCCACAACTAACTAGCTGATTCTTTAATAATTTGGGGTAGTTTCCTTCCAGTGTCCAACACTTCCAAAATGGAAACTTTATCGGTTGGGATTGATAGGTTTAGTATTGTTATTCTCAATAACTTTACTTTTACCATTCCTTGTATCAATACCATTCAAGTTTTACTTCTTGAACCTCGTCCTTTCCTTAACAATTAAGAGAATGCTCCCACTCATTTCAATGAATCTTTGCTTAGAGAAGCAAAGTTGAATCTTATGAAGACTGCTCTTCAATTCAATCGTTTAGTCTTAAAACTTTCACTGAAGTGGTTGCTTTATTTTGGTCAATTTCGATTTCTAACAAATCTAGTCACCAAAATGATTTAACGTTTCAAAGTACTTAACTCAATTAAGAACATGAGAAACAATCCATTGTAAGTAGATATGTTAGTCAAGAATCAAAAACCCTTTTGATCACGAATAACTTTTATCTCTACTTTTCACAAGAGATCCTTGCAATGGTTAATCTGAGGTTTTAGAAGAAAATTCAATTTTTGTCTTTAGTTACGATGTTTTAATGGAGATTTGAACTAAAATCGAAATGATATCGTATATAATTTGAGGTAAAGAATTAGAACAATATGACAACGGAATAATGAAAACAAACATTTATCGTTATAATAATACTTGTAAATAATTTAACAAGTAAAGCATTTACATAGTGACCTCTACCCAACTATGATAAATGATACCAAGATCCAAATTCATATTAACTCGGGCACGGTGATCCGATTCATCCCTTATCAATATAACTCGGTGGATTAACTCTTTAATCGATTCTACTTCTAGAACTCTCGGTCGATAAAATTACTCTAATATTTATCTTTAGCCCGGAACACATGCGACTACGGTCACGAATACTTCCGTTGAGCTCAATCCAAATTTCGATGTAATAACATTTTACTACCCACTTACCCAACGTAACAAGGTTTGTATTACGGTGAAGCCGGATTAACTCCCTTATGAAATTGGGATTCATGGTTTCTACTATTTGGTAAGGCTAAATCTCAATTATTAATATAGCGAGAGGTCATGTCAATTTATTATCTATCACGTTTTAAGTGAACTAAAGCGGTGAACTACGATAATTATAATTGACACGATCGATGACTCGATTAAATAAAATGCATGTTTAGTTATGGCGATTTAGCGATGCATGCAAACATATAAATAAAATGCAAAGCATAAATATAAAATCCTAGTATGGCCTTCCTAAAAAGAAAATTTAATTAACTATTAAAAATTCGGAAACCAACTCCATTGGTCCCTTGAACTTCACTTGGCACGCATTCCAAGGCAACACCGTCTTGTCGCAACGCCTTTCCAAATGGCACCGTCTTCAAGGATCTCCGGAATTACAAGTAATAATAAAAAAAATTACATAATTTCTTATTATACATTTGTAATAAAAACTAAATCTATTAAATTATAAAACGGTGATACGAGATCACAAAAAACACAACCGAATCGATATTCCCATACATTCCGGTTAATACCAATTAAAAACTAAGGCCATACTAAGTAAAATTACATAATTCAAAAATTATATAAATCAAAAATATAACAATCATAAAAAAAATGCAGCATTATAATATGTATGAACATGCTTAATTTTATGCTAAATCGCCTTTTAAGAGCCAATATCGTATATTTTATCGGTTTTTATGGATTTGCATGATTATAACTTGTTAAAATCACAAAATGTTACATAAATTCGTATTTATGTTCAAGTTAATTACCCTAACTATCTTAGGACTCAAAACTTAGTCTTCACTAACATTTTGACAATAATTCAACTTGATTTCTTAATATTGTTCATTATGGACCCAAAAATACAATTTATATTATAAACTCCAAATTAAATTATAATAATTTCAAATAATTTCAAAATTTGAAATTCAAACTCATGAACATTTTGGAAAAACACCATAACACTCATAATATTCAAAACTTAGGATAAAAATTTCGAAATGTTTTGAGAAAAACATCGTTGTGGTTTATCAGTTTTATCAAATATGACCATTAAAATATGAGAAAATTAAATTTAATCAACTTTTCACTTTTAGATCTGAAAAAGTGGGATAAAATGCAACATAGGACGTTTTTATTAAGTCATGAAATATGTTTTAGCATTATAGGCTAATTTAAGTCACTATTTATTGAATTTTTACTCAAAAATTCATAAATCATGCATAAGGAGTTCAATTCGTCTAAGATTTTTATACACACTGAGTAAAAATGCATGTGATAACATATTAAATTTTCATAACCAGATTCGAAATTTAACTCATATTAACCTAATAAACCCTTTTAATTCGATTTTAACTTATAAAATCCATATTTTATGCAAAATAACTTAGTTTTTCACGAAATTTAACATGCAACCATTAGATAATATATGTGAAATCATACCCAAAAATCACTGAAAAATTCAAAGTTTAGCTATTTTTCGTCCAAAAATGACATTTTTCTCATAAAATCACATTTTAATGCCAATAATATATGTAATGAACAATAAAATCCATAAATCATCCCATATGACCTAAAATCCATTTAGGACCAGAAACTTTTAACATGAAAAATTATTTCGTGATTTATCTTCATAAATCCTAAATAAGAAGTTTTATTTGTTAACTAATTAACTCGGAAAAACAAACCCGATTTTGCATGCAACAACCTTGTTCTCTGATACCACTTGTTGGGATTCATAAATCTCATTTGTTTACATATCCAATATATGATAGTTTAATTTAGTCATAAAATTAAATTGAATCTTATGCATGCAAAAGTAGAATAAGAGTAAGGAGAAATTGGTTTCATACCATATGAATATTTCGGCCAAATATGGGCACAAAAGTGTGGACGCGGGCTCACGGGGGCGCTTGGGGGAGAGAACAAGCGTTTTCATTTGTGGAGTCGCCACCAATTTATTGTGGAAAATTAGAAACCGTTCGAATACCTCGTGCCATGCCAAGACACAAAGTAGTGACATGAACACCAAGAACTCGTTACCCTTAGCATTCTATGTCTAGAATGACTCTCGTGGATGCCATTGAACACGGATGTTCACAGAGATCTGGAGTAAGGGGTGAGGGTACATATTAGGAAGCTCTTTTGATCGAACACCTAATCCCGCCCTCCTCGATAGCGGCCTCTACTAATGATTAGGGAAATTGTCTATACTCGATATATTGTCGATTATATGCATGCAATGCAACATCCAACGTTTTAATCCTAGCATGTGAGAATTAGACTAAGTCGGTAAACACGTAATTTTAGCATACAATTGGGTCAAAGTTGGGATTTAAGTTTAATTACAAGTGAAGGCATACAAGTGATACAAAAAAGAAATACAATAATGAAAATTACAATAATGAAAATTACAATAATTACATTAGGTTTAATTGATTTATGTCAAAAATACCTTTAAAACGGATAATTTGGAAAAGAATAAATAAATGAATTAACGAACAGGAATTAGGGTGATAACACGAATAATAGTTAATTAATACGAAATTAATAAACTAGGTCAAGGCAAAAACGGAAGTTCAGGGACAGAAATCAGCCAGGAACAGGCGCGGCAGAGTTGCGTCCCTTGGAAGAGGCGCAACAGTCACTGCGTCTGTTCCTTGGCTCAGTTCTGGCTGTGAAGCCGGAATTGCAAGTCATTAATGTTCGTTAGTGATTTCAATGCTTGATTAATATTATTTACTCGGATAGAAGTGATTAACAGGTTATTTACATGTGATTAACGGTCATGAAAGCAATAAACATGGATGAAAACGATTAATACGAATTATTTACATGATTAATGAGGGTTAATTACAAATATAAGAACTAAACAAATTAATTAGGTTAAATATGATGGATTAATGATGGACCAATGATGAATATGATAATAAACAGATAAGAATATATCAAAGATCGAATTCCAGAAACCCGATATGAATGAATCGAATTTCTACAACCCGGTTTGACTTTAATGACGAAAACTCGCAAATATTGGTTATTTGGGATTTAAATCGGGAATTAAAAGATGAATTAATTACTAATGGTGATTAATAATATACATGTTAGAATTATTATGCTTTTATATCAAAGAATCGAAGAACACGAAAGAAAATAAAAACAAACGAATTGACAAAAGACGAAGGAAGAAGAAAGAAAGGAGGAACTGCGGCAGCCTCACGAAGAGGCGCAGCAGGCACTGCGGCCCTTCGAAGAGGCGCAGCAGTTGCTGCGTCCTTTCTCAACGTCTGTCTTCTGATAATTCGTAAAAAGGGTTTTAAACAAAGAGTTTTAGAAATTGGTTTTAATTGTATTTTCGACACAAATCTTACAATATGATTACAATAAATAAATAACAATGAATAAAAGAGAGATTTACACCCTCAGACTTACATGTTTGACGAAACGAGATGAACTAAGTTAACGATTAGTGATGCTCGACTCGAATGTAGACGAAAGTGCCCTCGTAAGAGGAATTAAAACAGATTGATTAAAGTTGATTATGGTGGAGTTGGTCAAATTGGTCGGTCATGCAAAACGAGGCTGGTACTCAGAAGAATCCGAGCTTACGTGGTCGAATGTTCAAGCACGTAGACGCCAAAAAGTAAGAACGTGGTCCAGAATGCAAAGGGAGAAGAGAAGGGCGGACACTCGCGTGAGAAATATGTGAGACCGAAGGTCTTTATTTATACTAATCACATGGAGGAAGTAGGGTTTTCGGAGAGACTTTGGAAGTGAATCTCGAAAAGATATGAAAAGATACGAAAAATAGGCAGGAAAGGACTCGGAAAGAGGCACAGCAGGCACTGCGTCTCTTGGAAGAGGCGCAGCACCTGCTGCGTCCTTTCCCAAGTGGAGGACAATAAAAAAAACCTGCGGAAGAAAGATTTCCGTGTTTAGTTTATGGAATAACGGAATAATTTTGTTTTCCTTAATATTTTGTGTGAATATTACGGGAAATTGTTTACCAAAGACTAAAAGATTTATAAAATATGGAATAGAAATATCCGGAACATTCCAGAACATTCCGACTCGGCATTTAAATGGTTATCAGAAAATGAAGACGGTTTTAGGCCCAGACTCCAAATGAACTCTAATTACTGTCAAAATGACCGTATCGGCACGTAGATGAAAATTAAGAGGTAGACATAAATGTTTGAGCGATCACTTGACGATAAACTTACGAACTGTCACAAATCGTTCCGCGTACCAAACATGCGGCCCAATCATCACCGGGTGGTTTGCGGGAGGTGCGAAATGATGTATCTACTGAGCCCCACTTTGACCGAGGCTTGGACAAGGCGAAAGTCAAAGTATAGCCATCAGGTCAATCGAAGATTACAACCTGACGACTATGGCGACGCGAGGCGGCTCAAGGGGTCTGAGCCAAGGACCTGTCGTCGGGAAAATTTTAGAGTCTGTCGACTATCGGAGAGGGTCGTTTAAAGTCCATTAGACTACATAAGGAGGCTCGCCAGCCATAAGGAGAGACCATACCTGAAATTCTTTGAAACTCCAGGGAAAACAAAACGTGATATTGGGAGAAGACAGCGTGACACAGTCTGGAACTGCTGGGAGAAATCTGCTTGTGTTCAGCTTCAAATAAACTTCGGAAGGACTTGGGGTCGATGTTGATCTCCATGTCTCGAGAGGGAGTGACTGTCAGTCGTGAACTCTCGCTGGGGGAACATAATCGGGAACTGATCTCCATGTCTCGAGAGGGAATGTTTATCCGTGTACTCTCATTGGGGGAACATAATCAGGAACTGATCTCCACGTCTCGAGAGGGATTGTCTATCCGTGTACTCTCGCTGGGGGAACAGAATAAAGGTGTGTCGAAACACCTGTCAAAGAAGAAATGCTCGTTGTGACAAGCTAAGTCTTGGATAAAAAGAAGGGCGATAATTTGTTGTTGGCTTGGAAGAGGTGGATCCGGGCGAAGAACATACGTCAAACGGACCAAATATGCGATATAGCATCAAGGAAGAGGCGCACCAAAGATGGGCCCACAAAATAACGAACTCATAACGAATTTTTGAAAATTCGTATGAAGGGAAACTGAGGAAGAGGTGCAGCAAGAGCTGCGTCCCTTGGAAGAGGCACAGCACCTGCTCCGTCTATTCCTGGGTGTGGCAATTCTGCGTAAAAACCCGATGAAACAGAGGGTTTGTTTCATTTGTTCGAAACATAAAATCTCAATTACTCTCTCAAATTCCAACCATTTCCGTCAAAATTTGATCCAAAAGCTTGCATTTGCCATGACTAATCGAGGTATGTGTATCAATCTGGCATTTATCTTCCGTATTTGATCAAATGGGATCGACAAAATTAGGGTTTTCGACCCTAATTAGTCGAAAATTTGGGGCTTTCCCCCAAATGATTTTGCCTTGAAAAATTGACTTTGTAAATGGCTAATTGGTAGTATAAGGATCATAACCATGTATTTGTTTCGAATTTTCGTTGACTTTTGAGTATTTGAGTGAAATTGAGACGGTTTCACAGCTAAACCGTAAATTGCTTCGAAAATAGCCTTAGGATTGCCCATTTGTGACGAAACTTGATATTCGGAATCCTTGTATGATGGGTAAACTTCCTACCATCTCTAAATTTTGGTTTTTGATGGCTTTTTCAGGACACTTTTCTAGGGCATAATCGCCGTTATAACAAAATGCTGCCGAAATTCCGACTCGAACCCATGACTAGGCTTCAACTTAGGCTTGACATTGTTAGAAATCTAGATCTCTTTATATAACATATTCATATATGTTTTAATTTAATTTGTCATAAAATTAAAGAATGATCTTATGCATGCAAACTTTAAACAAAATAAAGAGGAAATCATCATCTTACATTGGATGTTTCGGTTTTATGGGCACAAGTGAGTTCACCTACTCACTTGTTCTTGAGCTTCCAAATAATGGATGAACAAGGTTCAAATTAGAACCTCTCCCAAAAGCATATACCCAAGGAAACTCATAATAACCAATATTATTTAGATCTAGTAATAATATTAGTTTTACTATAAAATTGACACAAAATAAATTGTATTTTTGGCTCTTGAATCACTCGGTCAAGAGGGAGTATATGTGAGATTTTATTTCTCTAGAAAAATCACATATTGTAGAGATTATACATTTTCTTACACTAGAAAATTATGTAAAGAAGTAGTGAATGAATAAAAGAAAAGCCCCTTGTCTTTTCTATGTAGAAACCGATTGGAAGGGAAGGAGAGCCCAATGCATGGGCTAATTTTTCTACCCAAGAAATGTAGGCTTGCATGGCTACATATAGGTAGGTCATCATTGTGTTTTCTCTTATTAAAATAATCAACACAATTTTTCCACTAAAACCCTCTAATTTTTCGGCACTTATAAAATGGAAAGTCCATTTTATATTTTGTCATTTGTCAATTTTGTCACATGTAACATGTTACATGACATGTCACAATGTAATGTATTTTTAACATATTAAAAATCAACATATTCATAAAATATGTCATTTACAAAATCGACTAGTAATTCGTAATTACTCGTACCAAAAATGTTTCCAAATTATAAACTACAACATTCTGTATTTATAATAATTTATTCAGTCAGTTTAAATTGTTTCTGTAAACAATAATTTCATCTAAGTAATAAAACAATTTGATTACTTAGACCGTGTCTCATTTAATCATATTTACAATAAGATACGTAAATTATACTCACAAAATCATTCGTCAATTTTAAGCAATTTAATTAACTCGTAAAGGTATACGATTAATTAAATAATCAATTAAGAGTATTTCCCTATAGGTATGACCTAAAGGGATCAACTGATCACCACCGTCGCACGACAGTAATGTCAAACTCTAGTCAGCCAATCATTACCGATATGTGTGGACCAGTTGACTGTAAAATATTACATCCCACATGTATTCTTAAAATGAGATTTAATAATGATATTTAAATCATGTGATCGCACTATTGTTGAGGACACATTTCCCAACAATCTCCCACTTGTCCTCGACAAGTGTATGCACCAATTATCTTGTCCTATTACTATCTCCCACTCAATGCAAGGTGTCTTTCAGGTCGTACTTGCAAGTGATCATATCGAGAGTGGTTTCCTCGATCTGGAGAATAACTGTTTGACCGGATTTATCTATCATAGATACCTTCCGAGCGTGGCCACGCATTTCCAGTTCATTACTCCTCGAGTGGCCCTGAGATATTATTTTAACCCTGACAAGGGGATGGACAATTCCTATCGCACTCATTCCCTTCGACTAGCCACAACCATCATAACCCAAAATATGCCCATTTGACCCCATTTACGAAGGTCGTAGTAACACAAATCAAAATTAATCTGAAACTGTACCATCTTAGGCGAATAGTCTTTAGTCAAAAGAATCGACTCATTAGAATACTATAGTAGCTCTCGCCACGACCAGGCTATATAAATTTGCCAGAACTCTATAAGCGGTCACTGCCCGACAAAGTGTTCCTAACAGTCTGCCTATGTGATCGACTAGTCATCTTACATGACTCTATGGCACTTGAACTTGCCATCAATCGCATCACATTCTAGTCACTTCGAGACGTCACCTCATACAAGTGACTATGGGCTAATACTATGTTAATCCGGGTTCACTTTAACGGGGTTCAACGTTGTCTCTACAACCCGTTTGGATGTAACAAAGTATAATAAAAGAGTTTTAAAGGAAAAACTCGAACGACAAATGCGATTATCACATATGAATAGTCAATGCCTGATTACTATTCATGTTCTATAATCTAATTTGATCTTGCACGTAGTTGTTCATTTCAATTCAATTGAAATGACATGACTCATTATGTTTAGCCTTTGAGAAGGCTTTGGTTAGTAGGTTTTATCAATTTCTTGTACCTTACTCAACCCTACTACATACTCGTTTTCCTTTGTAATGTATACATTTGCATTACAAAACTTTCTGAGTACGTGTCGAGATCCAATCAAGACATAGGCCCTTTAGCCTAAGAATAGCTCCCACTGTTTTCACACAAAATGCGGACTCATCCTTCTTGCACATCTCATGATTGCAAGTGTACTCAATTTTCGTTATAAATATCTCTCATTGTTCTTTATTGCCTAGAACGATTCTAGAAAATCTACTTCTTATTTAACATTGCCACAATGGTATCATAACCATCCTAATGTGTTTTGATTATGGTTTTGTCGGAAACCATGCGCAATCTCAATTGTCAATTGTCACTTGTGTAACACCCTTACACAAAATTGCATCATAAACACTTTGCATCATAGCCTTAATGCTTCTGCAAGCACTTAAGGGTAATCTTTATGGCTTACTTGGCAAAGATTACTTAAATTCGATTTTGAAAACAATTCATCATACTCAAAGTATATGAAGTGTTATACATCATTACTCATTTAATTGATCCTGCAGCGGAAACAAATGAAATCAATCAAATATGTTCAATTTAATTGAACTAGTCATGAATCTTATCAACATAAGACTTCTTATTGACGCTAATATCATGTAGATTTATCTTCATAAATCTGGTTATTAAAGATGTATTATATTACTCCAAAAGTCTTAAATTATTCTCAATGATCAATATGTTATCCACATATCGGACTAATTAAAATTTCCGTAACTCCCACTAAACTTTATGTATAAACACAACTTATCGACTTATCGAGAAATGTTTTATCACATGATCAAAACATTGATTCCAACTCATTGATGTCCTACTTAAGACCCTCTCTTAAGTTTCACATTATCTTGGGATTACAAGAATCTACAAAATTCAAGACATGTATTGAATACATTCCTTCTAATTGAAGAAGTGGGTTTTAGATTTACTTGTTATATGCGTATCCTCATAATGAAACACAATCCCTAAGAAGATCCAAATAGACTTAAGCATTTCAATTAGTGCAAAACCCTTTGCAACCAATCTTGCTTTGAAATCTCTCTTTATTAGTGCAAAACCCTTTGTCACTAATCAAGCCCTTTTGTTTCGGATTTTCATGGCTCTAAACATTGTATTGAGTTGTGACTTAAACACTCATATGTAAGTCATATTTTCATTACTTTCTAAAAGTAATCAACTTGAATCAAACAATTTCTTTTGTAAGTTATAAGCTCTTTACTTTCTTAAAAGTAGCATGAATTCATCATTTTTAACAAGTGACGAATTTAACCTCCTAGGTTTTGAAGAAACAATGTCTTACACAAAACGTCTCATGTAGCCAAGAAAGACCAGTTTCTAGGTTTTGAAGAAACAATGTCTTACACAAAACGTCTCATGTAGCCAAGAAAGACCAGTTTCTTGCGACATAACATTCTCTGTGGCATTCTTTGTGGCTCTTTGAATAATTTCTCCCACTCTGTCTTCTAGAAATAAACTTGTATTTTAGAAAGACAGCTTCACGAGCCGCAAACCCGTCGTACTCGTGATAATTGAAAAGGAAAAATGAGCATTTGTTTCTTGTGAAAACTTACAAACATGGTATCTTACCATATCATATCTCATATGATTCGTTTTAGTTTTAGTGGAAAAATAACTTAGACAAAATGATAAAATCCCCAAAAGAATCAAGTAACTCAAAGTAACTTGATTGAAGTCCAAACCATATCGAATAGTGTTTGATTTCTTATCTAATCACACATTATTCCATAATGCGTGCTAAGAGAGATTAATTTGTGATACTATATCACAATTCATTTGGCTTATATCAAAGTCTTCACTTTGATAATCCCATCACGACTAAATCGTGATTCCTTGAACTCTTTGAAATTCTTCAAAGATTTATCTATTTACCTTATTAAGTGAACATATTAGTGTCAACTTAAATCGTTGGTAAAAGATAATGATCAACCTATTTTGGATCGATGATTTACAACCTCGATCTCCTTTTCAACCAAAAGGCACGAGACATCTTGCTTTGAATACAAGATACGCATATACCATTAACAAACTAATGGTTTCAAGAGTACTCGATAACTCTTTGCGTTTATCATTCCAAAATCTAAGGTTTGATCTTGGGTTACCAATTTGAGTCTTGCATCATCTTTATGATAAATCATTCTAGTTTGGTTTAGAATATAATCACCTTGATAATGGGCTAGCCATACATCAAATCGTGGTGTATAGGGTCACAAAAGTGAAACCTCTTTTGTATCTTAATAAGTTTGTATTCTTATTTAGAGTTTGTGCACTTAATAGTCATAATTAAGTACAACTTTAAATCCAAAAACTAGATTGAGTACACAATTACTCTATCTCTCAATATTATCGTTGCTAGTCGTCATATTCTAATCATCTTATGTGTCGAATACAATGATGAAAACCTCCACTGGTTTCTAATATTGACGAAGTGGTACTAACAAAATTTATGTTTAATCAAATAAACATTTAAAGAAGAAGGTCCCATTAGATGTCCCACAACTAACTTGTTGATTCTTCAATAATTGGGGTAGTTTCCTTTCTAGTGTCCAACATTTAAGACAGTGGAAACTTTATCGGTCGGGATTGATAGGTTTAGTATCGTTATTTCTCAATAACTTTACTTTTAACATTACCTTGTATCAATTCCATTATTATTTTTACTTCTTGAACCTCGTCCTCATCTTAACGGTTTAAGAGAATGCTCCCACTCATTTCAATGAGTCTTTGCTTTGAGAAGCAAAATTGAATTCATGAAGATTACTCTTCATTTGTTCATTTTAGTCTTAAAACTTTCATTGAAGTGGTTGCGTTATTTTGGTCAATTTTGATTTCCAACAAATCTAGTTACCAAAACAATTTATCGCTTCAAGGTACTTAATTCAATTAAGTATATGAAAAACAATCCATTGTAAGTAGATGTGTTAGTCAAGAATCAAAAACCTGTTTGATAATGAATAACTTTTATCTATACTCCTCACAAGAGATCCTTAACAATGGTTAATATGAGGTTTTTAGAAGAAAAAATCATATTTGTCTTTAGTTACGAAGTTTTAATGGAGATTTGAATTAAAATCGAGATGATATCGTATATGAATTGTGGTAAAGAAATAGAACAATACGTCAACGGAATAATGAAAACAAAACATTCATCATTATAATAATACTTGTAAATAACAAGTAAAGCATTTACATAGTGACCTCTACCCAACTATGATAAATGATTCTGAGATCCAAATTCATATTAACTTGGGCACGGGATAGCCGATGGAACCCTTATCAATATAACTCGATGGACTAACTCTTTAATCGATTCTACTTTTAGAACTCTCGGTCGATAAAATTACTTTAATATTTATCTATAGCCCGGAACACATGCGACTACGGTCACGAATACATCCGTTGAGCTCCATCCAAATTTCGAATAAATGTGACCATGATCCAAACCCACATTAACTTGGGCACGGGATAGCCGATGAAACCCTCATCAACATGAATTCGGTGGATAGACATTTATCACCCACTTCCCCTACGTAACAAGGTTTGTACCCTGGGGTAGCCGAGTGCACTCCCTCGCGAAATAGGTTTTCATGGTTTCTACTTTTTGGTAAGGCTATGTCTCAATTGTTTATTTTTAGCGAGAGGTCATGTCAATTTATTATCTATCACGTTTTAAATGAACTAAAGCGGTGAACTACGATAATTCTAATTGACACGGTCGATAAACTCGATGAAGATGATGATGCATGTTTTAGTTATGGCGATTTAGCGATGCATGTGACATATAAATAAAATGCAAACATAAAATAAATCCTAATATGGCCTTCCTAAAATAGAAAAACTATTTAACTATTACATATTCGGAAACCAACACCATTGGTCCATTGAACTTCGGTTGTGGCACGCATCTCGAGGTAACACTGTCTTTATATATCGCCATCTTGAAGAAATCCGTCTTTGGGAAACTCCGAGATAAATAAATTACATAGCAAATTACATAATTTCCTATTATACATTTGTAACTAAAATAAAATAAATCTATTAAATTAAAAACGGTGATACGAGATCACAATAAAATTACAACCGAATCGATATTCCCATACATTTCGGGTAATACCAATTAAAAACTAAGGCCATACTAAGTAAAAATTACATAATTCAAAATTACATAAAATAAAATTATGACAATCATAAAGAAATGCAGCATTATAATATGTATGAACATGCTCAATTTTATGCTAAATCGCCTTTAAGGAGCCAATATCGTATATTACACGGTTTTTACGGATTTGCGTGATTCAACGTTTTATAATCACAAAAATTACATAAATTCATATTTATGCACAAGTTAATTACCCTAACCAACTTAGGACTCAAAATTAGTCTCTACTAACTATTTGACCATAATTAACTTATATTTCTAAAATTGTTCATTAAAGGACCTAAAATTATAATAAAAATGCTATAAACTTCAAATAAATCACAAAAATTTCAAATAAATTTGAAATTTGAAATTTAAACTCATGAACATTCTGGAAAAATACCATGACACTCATAATGTTCAAAAACATAGGTTAAAAATTTCGAAAGTTATCGGAAAAAACAATGTTGCGGTTTATCGGATTTATCAATAAAAATCATAAAAACATGAGAAAAATTATATTCATCAACTTTTCAATTTTAGATATGAAAAGGATAATAAAATGCAACATGTGACATTTTTCCTTAGTCATGAAGTATGTTTTAGCCATTTTTCACTAATTAAGTCACTATTTATGCTATTTTTCATCAAAAATCCATAAATCATGCATGAAGACTTCATTATAGCCTATTATTTTACACACATCTTGTAAAATTGCATGTGACAACATACTAAATTTCTATGACCAGATTCGAAGTTTATCTCATATTAACCTATTTTTCACCTAAATCCGAATTTAATAATGAAAAATCCATTTTTCGAGCATAACAAGTCCAAAAATTATGAAAATTTAACATGCATAAATTATTTTCTAATTTTAGATAAAAATAAAATCATATTTAAATGCCATTATTGTATAATTAACAAAAAAATATCCAAAATATCAAATTTTAGATCAGAAACTTTAACATGCATAAATTATTTTCGTGATATATCATAATATCACAAATTTACAAGTTTTGTTTGTTAATCATATAACTCGGAAAATCAATAACCGGTTTGCATGCAAACAACCTTGTGCTCATGATACCACTTGTTAGAAATCTAGATCTCTTTATATAACATATTCATATATGTTTTAATTTAATTTGTCATAAAATTAAAGAATGATCTTATGCATGCAACCTTTAAACAAAATAAAGAGAAATCATCATCTTACATTGGATGTTTCGGTTTTATGGGCATAAGTGAGTTCACCTACTCACTTGTTCTTGAGCTTCCAAATAATGGATGAACAAGGTTCAAATTAGAACCTCTCCCAAAAGCATATACCCAAGGAAACTCATAATAACCAATATTATTTAGATCTAGTAATAATATTAGTTTTACTATAAAATTGACACAAAATAAATTGTATTTTTGGCTCTTGAATCACTCGGTCAAGAGGGAGTATATGTGAGATTTTATTTCTCTAGAAAAATCACATATTGTAGAGATTATACATTTTCTTACACTAGAAAATTATGTAAAGAAGTAGTGAATGAATAAAAGAAAAGCCCCTTGTCTTTTCTATGTAGAAACCGATTGGAAGGAAAGGAGAGCCCAATGCATGGGCTAATTTTTCTACCCAAGAAATGTAGGCTTGCATGGCTACATATAGGTAGGTCATCATTGTGTTTTCTCTTATTAAAATAATCAACACAATTTTTCCACTAAAACCCTCTAATTTTTCGGCACTTATAAAATGGAAAGTCCATTTTATATTTTGTCATTTGTCAATTTTGTCACATGTAACATGTTACATGACATATCACAATGTAATGTATTTTTAACATATTAAAAATCAACATACTCATAAAATATGTCATTTACAAAATCGACTAGTAATTCGTAATTACTCGTACCAAAAATGTTTCCAAATTATAAACTACAACATTCTGTATTTATAATAATTTATTCAGTCAGTTTAAATTGTTTCTGTAAACAATAATTTCATCTAAGTAATAAAATAATTCGATTACTTAGACCGTGTCTCATTTAATCATATTTACAATAAGATACGTAAATTATACTCACAAAATCATTCGTTAATTTTAAACAATTTAATTAACTCGTATCGGTATACGATTAATTAAATAATCAATTAAGAGTATTTCCCTATAGGTATGACCTAAGGGGATCAATTGATCACCACCGTCGCACGACAGTAATGTCAAACTCTAGTCAGCCAATCATTACCGATATGTGTGGACCAGTTGACTGTAAAATATTACATCCCACATGTATTCTTAAAATGAGATTTAATAATGATATTTAAATCATGTGATCTCACTATTGTTGAGGACACATTTCCCAACGGACATGACCCAAATTACCACATGAGCGGACGGGTTTGTGGGAAATTTGCCAAATATGGCGAGAAAAGAGCGATTTCGGAGTTCCGAAAACTTGAAAATCCTCTAATCAAGGCTTGTCGTCACTTGACGCGGCCTAAATTTACCTTAATTCTGCAGGTGACGAGGCTTCTACGTCTGGGAGGGATCCCATGGACGTGGACACTGCTGTTGACCCTTCTCAGGTGCTTGAGGAAGCGTTGGAGGAGGCTTTCATCGCTGCTGTGACGACTGATGAGGACGAGGTCCTAGAGGAAGAGGTTGCTGAAGAGGAGGAGGCCCCGAGATGGGCCAACGTTGGACGACGTGGTCGCTAGCTGAGGGGAGCACCTGCGTGGGCTGAGACTTGGGACAGTAGGCACCTTCTTTGGGCTACGGAGAGTCACCTGTTCTACAGGACGGTGAAGAGCTTGGTAAATAAAACTCATCACTCTTCATTCATCTTCTTTCATCTCTGTTTGTCGCTCCTTTTCTTCTTTATTTGAGCTAAAGATAGCTTTTGTTTCAAATCAACATAGGAGGCCGGGAATATCAGGTCGTTCTCGGGCTACATGACGGCGATGGGGTGCTACGAGAGGCTGTCGGCTGAGGAGTGAGCCATGATCGAGCGGGGAGCGTTCGGCGCCTTGGTGCAGGCTTGGAGGGATATTGCGAGGAGGAAGCTTCGGGCTAACCTCAGTCTCGTCCGAGCTTTCTTGGACCGGTTTTGGGACACGACCTCCACGTTTCACATGCCTTTTGGTGAGGTGGGGGTCACGTTGGAGGACTACGGCATGATTTCTGGTCTGCCGTGTGGGACTGAGGTGGTGGAGTGGCCGGAGACGGCCATGAGGGTTGACTCGGTGGAGGCTAGGAGGTTGATCGGCCGGAACTTGGCGCCGAAGGCGACTGCGGTACCTGGCTTGGTGCCTCGTTCTTACGTTCGAGACTACTTTGCGGGGAAGACCCTGGCGTCGGTGGTGATCGAGGGGAGGGAGACGGCTCCTCCTCCCTGCACTGCAGAGCAGAGAGTCCGCTTGTGGCTCTGGTGGTTCTTGTCTTCGATTTACCTCGAAGACAAGGGAGAGAGGCTTTCGACGAAGCTTATTCCCTTTCTTTCTGACCTGAGCTCCCTAGGCCATTGGGACTGGGTCACTGCTGGTTTTGTGGTCCTCATCCGCTTCATGAGGGCCATGGTTCGTCCGGAGTTGATGGAGAAGAGGACTTCTCCTGCTGCTGTCGGCCCGGGACTGCTGTTGGAGGAATGAACCTTCACTTCTTCTCATGAAAGATCATTTCCTTTTCTTGTCGAACCACGAAAGATCGTTGTTGATTATCTTGATTTACAGGCATGGGTGTACTCCTACTTTCCGGGCCTCGCGCCCAAGAGGACGGAGCCGGTGGAGAAGGCCTATCCCATTGTGAGGGATTGGGTGATGTGCCGCACGAGGAGTCGGCGTTCCTTCCACGACGTTTGTCGGCGGGAGGTGAACGCTCTTCAGTTGGACGGCGTGAGTATTTTACCTTACATTTGTCTGTCTTACTTTCTCCTACTTTTAGAACTGATCATAAGAATGACCCTTCGTTTGCTTTTCTAGTGGGTGCCCAGGCCCTGGGGAGAGTACGCTGGCGCTCCTCCTTTCGTGGCTGAGGTCCTTCGACCTAGGAGCTCGAGCCGGCTGCTGCTGAGGACGTCGATGGGTCATGTGTGGTACTTGGACGAGCGTTTGATTCGTCAGTGCTCTCGGGACGTCTTAACGGTTCCCATCGATCCTCCTCGGACGATGTTTAGGGAGCCTTTTGAGGCTGAGAGGGAGGCTGACTTGGCTGGCGTCGGCGGTGACGCCCTCCTTCTTCCTGGTGAGGACTACTCGGCGTTCCTCTACGGGAGGTTGGCGTACTGGCCAGTTGTGGTTAGTGTTTTACTCTCTTTCATTTTTGGTTGTTTGTGAATATGACGAAAGATCATCGGTTGACGGAAATCATCTGATCTTGCAGGAGGTTGAGGCGGCGGGCATCGAGCCCCCAGAGTACCCTGAGACCCTTGAGTACACCGACAAGACGGGGATGATGACAATCTCCGAGCTACGTGACTTTGACGTGGCGGTGAGAGATGCTGGCTTGGACGATTGGCAGCATCTGATTCGGAGGGTGTGTCTTCTAGCTTGTATAGTTTTCGTGTAAGAACACATTTGCTCGAGTTTGCTCAATTGCTAAACATTTTTCTTTTGAAATGCAGGTCGCGCCATCCCGGTTCGTGGCTTTGTGGAGGGTAGCCAACCGGCTGCGGGCTACTGCCGTCGAGGCACTTGCTGGTGGCCAAGGACGTCAGGTATGAACCTTCCGTTTACTTCATTTTTGAGTTTTCTAAATTTCCTTTATGCTTGATATGATTGACAAGAGCCAATTCTGTTGTTTGCAGAGGGAGCGCGAGCTGGAGCGAGAGCTTGCCCAGTCCCGGAGGAGACGACTCGCCTGTTGAGGGAGCACGAGGTTCGCGACGCCGAGGTTGTTGCTCTCGAGGCGAGAGTTACTGAGCTAGACGGCGACCAGCAGTATCTTTTTTGTTGTTTCTTGTTTTTTTGGCTGTATTTTTGTACATTCGCACATTTTAGGACCCACTTTTGGACACTTGGATCTTGTTTTGGGGCTCGAGCCCCCTGTTTGGTGTATATATCCCCTTTTTGGTTGTATGTGATGGCTTGATTGCCTTTACTGCTGGGTTGCTTTGTTTATATCTGCAGGTTAGCTTTGAACAGGTTTGGTAGATGACGGTTTACGCCGTCATGCTGCCGAAATTTACACAGAAATCACATAGAACATATATTTGTACATATGGCCTAAATCAGCGCGAAACAATGACTCGAAAAAGCAAAAAGTATGACCAGAAATGCAAAAATTTGGTCGGAAATGACCGGACATGACCGGACGGTAGGGAGGGTTACCCCCTAAAAAAAGAAAAAATAAAAACATATAAGTTTGAAATGGAGAGTGAAATGATTTCCCCAAAAGGAAAAAGGTAAAAGAAAAATGTAAAGTTCGAAAAAATGATATAATTAAATTAAATACAAAAAAATGAATAAATTAAATTAAATTAGTGAAATGATTCCCCAAAAAACAAAACTAAAAAGAAATGTACAAGTGTGCTAAAATGACAAACATGTCAATATCAACTCGAAATGCGTGCTCGCGAAATTAGGAAACACGAAATATGGTAACCTGACGCATTTACCAAAATAATAACTCGTATGAATAGGAAATTATTCGTTGAGGAATTTAGGAAAGATCCAACGCGGAAAATCACAGAAAAAAGAGCCGAGGAAGAGGCGCAGCAAGAGCTGCGTCCCTTCAAAGAGGCGCAAAGCAGTCTTCCGCGCTGTTCCCCGATCGTCCGTTCTGACGGATTTTAGGAAACAACTTTTAGTATAAATAGAGACGTCGAGGGAGGTTTTATTCACACAATTCTTCCGTCTTCCTTCGTCTTATTACACAAATTTCCCAAAATAAGCATACATCATGAATACTCTTGAGATTCGTTTAAAAGAATGGACAAATGAGTTTTCTAGTGTGGAGAAGCATGACATGGGTGCTTATAATTTTGGAGCACTTTTGAGCTTGAAGCTGATCGAGGTAGTCAAACCGTTTCTGGATGCTTGTCTTGACTATTGGGACCCTAATTATCACGTTTTTGCCTTTCCTGGGGGCGACATTTGCCCATTTCCCGAGGAGATTGCTGCGATTGGTGGATGGGATCCGGAATATTTGCCTGCTATTCCCTCCACTTCTCAAGGGTATAAGAATAAGTTTAGAGACTTGCTTGGATTGGCCAGAGTTGATGTTGACCGTCTTGTGACTTCTAAAGGAGTGCGAATATTGGATTTCATCGATCGCTTCATCAATAGGGCTGATCCCACTGTCTCTTATGTTGCAAGGCGAAGGGCATTCAGATTTTGCCTATTACATGTATATGTCCTTCAAGGGCATGTTGATGAGGACATGAGAGGCGACCCTCGTCTTTTGAGCCTAATTGAGCAAATGGAGCTGCGCAGGAGCCCAGCTTGTCTGTGTTTAGGAGAGATCCTATTGGACTTGGACAACAGGAAAGCCAATCATGACCTACCTTACTTGGGAAGTCCCATTATTTTGCAGGTAAAAGAACACTTTTTCTTTCTTCTTCTTTTTTTCGTTTTTCATTTTTTTTTCTTGTTCGTTTTTTTTTTCTTTTTGTTTTTTTTTGTTTCTAATACCCGCTTTTGGTAGGTCTGGCTTATGCAGCGTCTTCGATTGATCGAGCCCCTAGTTCATGTTCCTTCTTATCATGCTCGTTCGATTGCAATGAGGACCAGGCTTTACATGGTGGACTTCACTCGAGTGTGCAATTACTGGGAAAACAAATTGAAGAGTGAAGATGGCCCCTTAATTAGATGGATCGTACCATGGTGGCACCTCAAATCTGTAACTGGAGTATCTTCCTTGGATCCTACCCGATCTGTTCGCATTCCCGGCTTGGAGTTTATGATATGCATTTTTCCGGAGAGGTTGATGAGGCAGGTTGGATTGAAGCAGAGGATCCCGAAGCTTGACACTGTTCCGCAGACTGCCGTGGCGCTTACTACGAGAGTCGAAGAGAATGGGCCATCAAATGGGCTCAGAGGAACATTTGGTTCTTGAATTCTTCTGTCAGTGCTCTATGGGTGTCATATTCCTATATGCGGTGGAGGAAAGCTGCTACTCCGGAGGAGTGCGAGAGACTGAGGAAGCGTGAACTCGTTGACTACAAGGTTCGCGAGGTGGAAAAGGAGAAGGACGGAGAAGCATCTGACTGAGGGAGAGGAAGAAGCCGGGTTTCGAGTTGTTCATCCTTTGAAGAAACCGAAGACTTCTCCTGCCGTCGAGATGGTGGTTGACAAGAATGGCAAAGCAAGACCACGAGAGAGACCATTGGTGATTAGGTCGGAAGTGGTGCAAAAGCGTCCGGCTCGAGGTCGCGACAAGAAGTATGATAAAAATGACAAAGGCAAAGGGAAAATGGAAGAGTAGCCCAAGTCTTTATTAATATTTATTATTATTATTGTAATAAGAAGGTGGGGTTTTTAGAATCCTAGCCTATTTATTTTTATTATGATTTTATTATGTAACGTATTATTATTATTAATGAAATAAAAGAGGTTGATTGGTTATGAAACCGTTGTGGTTTTCTTTTCATTATTCTTTTCGAATTTCAAATGCATTTGCAAATGTCCTTCTATTTACATTTAAAGTGATTAAGTGGGTTGTATCCCGTGAAGGATTGCCTACGTATTCATTAAAAAATGAAATCAAACCCTTGCGCGTAGTCCGAGTAAATGTAAAAGAATAATTGTTCTAAGCAAGAGTTTGTAATGAAATTTAGAAAATAAGCATGTGCTTTACTTACTCCAAAAATGCAATTTAGTTTATTTGATGATATGAGAATGACAAATTGTCAAAATGCAAGAGCAAGATGACATTAGCTTGATTCAGCTTGGCCAGGGGCCGTTTATTTCGTGCCGCAAGAGTGACAAGTGGGGTTACGCGAGGCGCGTTTTTGCTCCTACTCTAGGCATAATAACGTTTTAATTGGTCAAGGTTTGTTGGGTTGGAAAATTCGTTCCTGTCTAGGTCTGTGATCCTAAACGCACCCCCTGGAAGTATGGACTTGACTAGGAATGGCCCGGCCCAATTGGGTTTGAATTTTCCTCGTGGATCGACATGTAAAAGAGCCCTGATGGATTTGAGGACCAAGTCTCCTTCTTTGATGTTCCTTGGCTTAACCCTTTTGTTGAAGGCTCGTTTGATACGCACCTGATATGTTTGCACATTATGTAATGCACGTAACCTTCGTTCATCCAGGAGGATGAGTTCTTCATATCTATCCCTCTTCCAATCGGCTTCGGGTATTTGACTTTCGAGTAAAATACGCAAGGATGATATTTCTAGCTCGACTGGTTGTACGGCTTCTATGCCGTAAGTCAAATAGAAAGGAGTAGCCCCAGTGGGCGTCCTAACGGATGTACGGTATCCCCATAAAGCAAAGGGTATCTTGCTTGGCCAATCTCTATAGTTGTCAATCATTTTCTTGAGAATTGTGACAACGTTTTTGTTTGCTGCCTCTACCGCGCCATTGGTTTGTGGTCTATATGGCGAGGAGTGGTGATGCTTGATTTTGTACTTGGCTAGCAATTGTTCAGTCTCAGCTTGGAAATGTGATCCATTGTCACTGATGATCTCATGTGGGCAACCATATCGACAAATGATATTGGTTTGTATGAACTTTGCCACATTCTTGGTTGTAAGACTGGTGTAGGAAGCCGCTTCTACCCACTTGGTGAAGTAATCTATTGCTACTAGGATGAAATAGTGACCTCCTGTTCCGGCTGGAGTGATTTTACCGATGATGTCAATTCCCCAAGCAGAAAATGGCCAGGGAGATGTCATGGTGTAAAGCAATGAGGGAGGAACATGTTGCACATTCCCGAAGATTTGACAATTATGGCAATGTCTCACATATTTGATGCAATCAGATTCCATCGTGGTCCAATAATATCCCAAACGTGTGATTTTCTTTGCCATCATGGGTCCACTCATGTGAGGGCCACATTCTCCATCATGGACTTCTTCCATCACTTTCCGTGCCTGTGAATGATCAAGACAATGTAGGATTACACCAAGAGGTGTTCTTTTGTATAGCTCTCCTTGCATGAGGACGTATTGGGAAGCTAGCAAGCGGATAGCGCATTATCCCCTTTTATCCATTTCTGGTGGATAGGTGCCGTTGAGTTTGAAGTTTAGGATTGCTTGGAACCAAGGCTCCTCTGTAATTTCCTCTTCATCGGTGATTTGGTGCACATAAGCCGGCTCTGATCATCGTTCGATGCATAAAAGCATCTCTACCATACTATCCGACATGTTAATTAAAGATGCGAGTTTTGCAAGAGCATCCGCAAATTGATTTTCTTCTCGAGTTAGATGTAAGTAGGTTACTTGATCGAAGAATTGGGCGACTTGGTCTATTCTGGCTTGATAAGGTGCCAGGCTTTCGCTTCGAATTTTCCAAGATCCCGTAATTTGATTGATGATCAAAGAGGAATCCCCATGTACTCGAAGATTCTTGATGCCTAAACTTACTGCCGCTTGCAATCCAATGAGACAAAGCCAGATTCTGCAGCGTTATTTGTCACCTCGAAGTCGAGTTTGACAGAGATTGGTGTATGCTCGCCTTCAGTAGAAATGAGCAACACTTCTATTCCAAATCCTCTTAAGTTCAATGCTCCATCAAAATAGAGGTCCCAGGAGTCTACATCTGTTTGGAGTATATCCTCATCCGGAAATGACCAGGTGTCTATCATTTGTGTATCAGTGACGGGATTTTCTGCGAAGAATTCGGCAACGGCGCGCCCCTTTATGACTTTCAAAGGCACATACTTAAGATCGAACTCAGAGAGCATCAAAGTCCATCTTTCTAGACGTCCATTGAGAACGGGTTTCTCGAAGAGGTATTTGACGGGATCTATTTTGGAGAATATTTTGACGGAGTCGCTAAGCATGTAGCGGCGTAGCTTCTTCATTGCCCACACAAGAGCGAGGCATGTCTTCTCGAGTGGCCTGTATTTGCACTCGTAATCCAAGAACTTCTTACTAAGGTAGTAGATGGTTCTTTCTTCTTCCCCTACGGTTTGAGCTAGCATGGCGCCCATGGCCGTTTCAGTTACCGTGAGATATAAACCAAGAGGTTGATCTCGTTGAGGTGGCATGAGCACTGGCGGTTTGGCTAGTATTTCCTTGATTCAGTCGAAAGCCTTCTGACAGTTATAATCCCACATGGTGTGATCTGTTTTCTTTATCTTCTTGAATATAGGTTCACAAATCATGGTGAGTTTCGATATGAATCGACTTATGTATTGTACCTTGCCTGGGAATCCCCTAACTTCTTTCTCTGTTTGAGGTTGCGGCATTTCGATTAAAGCTTTGATCTTTGAAAGGTCTATTTCTATACCTCATTGGCTAACCACGTATCCCAGGATTTTGCCAGATGTCACGCCGAATGCGCATTTCTGAGGATTGAGCCTCATGTTGTACTTCCGTAGCCTCGAGAAGAATTTGCGAAGGTTCGCAATATGTCCCTCTCTTTCCTTGGACTTGACAATCATGTCATCTACGTATACCTCAACTTCTTTATGCATAATGTCATGTAAGAGCGTAGTTGCGGTGCGTTGGTATATAGCTCCGGCGTTGATTAACCCAAACGGCATAACCGTGTTGCAATAGGTTCCCCATTGAGTGACAAAGGCGGTCTTATGTATGTCCTCTAAGGCCATCTTGATCTGGTTATATCCCGCGTAACCATCCATGAAGGATAGTAACGCGTGATCCGCCGTATTATCCACTAATATGTCAATATGTGGTAGAGGAAAGTCATCCTTAGGGCTTGCTTTGTTTAAGTCTCTAAAGTCAACACAAACACGGATTCTCCTATCCTTTTTGGGTACGGGGACTATGTTAGCTACCCAGTCTGAGTACTCAGAAACTTTGATGAACCCGGCTTTGAATTGTTTATCGACTTCTTCTTTGTTCTTGAGAGCCCATTCTGTCCTCATTCGACGAAGCTTCTGTTTCACGGGTTTGAACCCTGGTTTGATTGGGATTCTATGCTCTGCAATGTCCCTGTCGATCCCTGGCATATCTTTGTAGGACCAAGCAAAAACGTCTTTGAACTCGTGTAGGAGGTCTATGAAATCGGCCCCTTCGGTGGGGCTCAAGGTTATCCATATCCTAAGTTCTTGGGGTTTTAGTTCAGTTCCTACGTTGATGGGTTCAGTATTTTCTATTACTGGTCCCCCTTCCCCCTCTTGTAGTATTTCCTTGGCTATGTAGGGAGGTATTTCGATTGAGTCAGGGTATGGGTCATTCTCATTATCATCGTAAACAGAATTGCATTCAAGATAACACGAAGGAGTAAGCAGAACCTGATTTATTCATATTAAGATTTGAGAAAAGTTGAAACAAAGAAGCCATCTGATCTGTGGTCAGTGGCGGTAAAGGGACAGTGGTTGGGACATTTCCCGAACTACTGTTTCTATTCGACACTAGGCTAGGAGAAACGAGGGGAGTGGGAATGACGACAGGAGGAGACTCTCTAGAAAGTTCTCTAGACTCCGACTCTGACTCCGACTCTGACTCTGACTCGAATTCATCGTCTTCTGGCTCTCCTTTGAACATCTCTCCTTCTCCAGTAGTGAGCTTGAAGAGTCTTCCTTGATTGTTTGTCCACTTGATCGATTTTCTCCATCCTTTCTGCTGATTGGTGTTGATTTCTGTGATTAACACGGTAGGGTTGAAGTGATCGTCTTGAAGTATCATGGTAATGATCTCATCCTGCGCGGCTCTAACGAATCGATCTTCTCCAAAGAGTAGACTCATGGCTTGTTCGTTTAGACAAGGTGCTTGACGAGTCTTGACGGTAGGAACCGTTTCTGGAGGAATGAAGTAGCAATTGTGAAAGATCTCAATTCCGGATAGCTTCCTTTCGAGATAGTTCCAAGGTTCAGGAAATCCATGAAAGAGTTATTGATTTCCTTCCCTAACGAAGTATCCATTTAGGGTAGGGAGATAGGGTCGCATTTAGATTCCCACATTCTTACGGTTTTGAAATTGAGCGAGCATCTCGAGAACTTCCTCTTTGGTGGGTTTGTATCCTAATCCAAGGGGTATTGTTTGTGAATTACCCTCTTTGTAGGGTGCAAAGTCGTTCCTTCGGATAGGATTCAAAGGCATTCCCGGGAAGTATCCCTGGGTTTTGAGTATGTGGTTGACCACTAGGTTAGAGTAGGGATTGAAGTATAATGGTGCCGATCCACTCTCTATGACATTTATGATATGGAAGCCCCCAAGTTCATGTACTGGATCTGTAAGGACTTGATTGCTTGACTTCTTTTCGATGATTGCCTTGATGGGCGACGAAGTGATCGTCACCACCTTACCATTTAGTGGGATTTTGATTTTCTGGTGGAGTGTGGATGTTATCGCTTTCGAAGCGTGAATCCAGGGTCTTCCCAGAAGTATGTTGAAGGATGCCTCAATGTCCACTATTTGGAAATTGACCTTTCGCTCAATCGGTCATGTGGCTATGGTTAGGTCAACGAGTCCCACCACCTTTCGTCATGTACCATCATATGCGCGAACACCTTGGTTGGTAGGAGTCCAATCTGATTCTTTCATGCCCAATTTATATGCCGTTTTCAAGGGTATGACATTGACTGCAGAGCCATCATCTACTAAGGTCATTGGCACATTCTTCTTTAAGCAAATGACGGTGATATAAAGAGCCAAGTTATGGCTAGCACCGAAGGGTGGCAAATCCTCATCCGAGAAAGTAATTGGATTACTTAGCTTTGGTGATTCTTGGAAGACCAAGTTGAACACGTCGTCAGGTGTGGAGTTATGTGCCACGTTTAGTTTGGCCAAAGCTTGCATTAAAGCTTGGCGATGTGGGAATGAGCTTGCCACTAGTTGCCAGACTGAAAGATCAGCCTTTGTCTTTTGTAGTTGCTTTAGTAGATGGTCGGTAGAACCTTCTTCATTATCATTTGGTGTGACCACATTGGTTGGACCGTTTGCTATGGGACCATTTTGAGAAGTATTTTGGTATGGGCGCCCTGAACGAGTGAGGTGATCTACATCTTGATCTTCACAATTCTAGACTATTTCTTCACCGACTTTGACTAAGTAGTGTTCAGTGAGATACTCATCTTCATCATCATCGGCCCATATTCCATTGATAGTAGGAAGTTCCCTCATTCTCACGATTTCAGCTTCTAATTGGATAATTTGGTCGACTAGTTCATCAACCATGGCTACTACTTCTTGCATTGTAATGTTTTGAGAGAAAACTAGTGGTGCACGTTCTTTAGGTGTGGCGTTGGGGCCACATAAGGTTGCCACTGCACTCTCTAGTTCCAAGACTTGCCTATCCACACTTTTTGCCCATGCGATGAAATCAATGATGGTTGGAGAAATGGTGGAGTAATTCCCTTCATTTTCTGTTGCATGAACTTCGTTTTCGACTGGAGAAATGAGATGTGAACAATCTATGGTAGATTCTTCACTTGTAATCATCAGAACTCCAAGAGGATTCTGAGTGTTGTTAGGCTTACCTCCAGGTGGTATTGGTAGGCGACCGTCTTCAATCATGTCTTGAAGTACATTTTTTAATTTGTAGCATTTTTATGTATCGTGTCCCTTACCTCTATGGTATTCGCAGTACGAATTCTCATCCCAGAACTTGGATTTCTTTTCTGGTTCGGGTGTAGGGCCTATGGGTTGAAGTTTCCCGAGTTTCATCAATCTTTTCAAAGCGTTGGAATACGTGTCCCCTAGATTTGTGAATTTCCTTGGAGGGGTACTCTTCTTAAATGGCTCAAGGAGGTTAACTTCATCAGTCTTGTTAGTAGAGCCGTAAGAACAACTTGTTGAGCCTTGATATCCACGACCTATCGTTTTGGACAAGAGCCCTTTACGAATGTCATCTTCGATCCTTGTCCCTAGTACGGTCAAATCTTTGAAAGTCTTGATGTTTTGATACCTCAAATGATTTGCGTAGATGGGTTTTAGGTTGTCCACGAATTTCTCCACAAGGGTAGCCTCATCTGGTCGTTCAACAAGTTGAGTACTAGTCTTCCTCCACCGACTTAGGAAATTAGTGAAACCTTCTTTGTCATTTTGGGTAAGAACCTCTAAAGTGCGCATGTTGACTTGGATTTCAGCATTATCCGCATATTGTTTAGCAAACTCGATTGCGGCATCGTCCCAAGTAGCGATTTTCTTGTGTTCTAGCGAATAGAACCATTGCTTTGGGATGGTATCAAGAGATGAAAGAAAGATCCTTAAGAACATCTCGGGTTTAATGCCTTTGATAGACATGTAATCCTTGAAGGCACGGATATGGTTCAAAGGGTTTTCATGCCCCTTGAATTTAGGGATATCCGTCATGTTGAAGTTGGTTGGCAACTTGGAACTCACAGCCTCATATTTGCGATTATTTTCCCTATAAATGTCATCCCCTTTGAGATACATCAATTGCTCCTCTAAGTATTGGAGTCGTTTCTCAGCTGCAGTCATACCCATGGGAGGGTTTTCGTCCCCGAAGTCGTTCACGAAGTCATCGGCTATTTCACTTTCTCGAGGAGGCATCCTCGTTTCCACGGCATATATTCGGCCCTCAATGGTGTCAAGGCGATCATACACTTGGTCTTGAGTAACTTGGAGACGAGCTAACGCGACTAGGATTTGATCATTACTATTCTGGAGTTGGTTGAAATTCACGTCGCTTGTTTCAGGCATCTTGGAAACTGAATAAGAGATCGACGACGAATCAAAACACGATCGACCACTCTAGCACACTTACTCGAAAAGAAATGTTTTGACTTGTGAAGTGGGAGTGTGCCACTTGTGTCAAGTGAGTTTTGAGGAAATGACAAAGTCGGAAAAATGTTGGTCCTAGTCAACTTTAGTGTAGTTGTAGGAGTGGACTCGAAGTGAGGTTTTGAAATGGGTTTTGAGGCCCGAATTTTAACTCGACAATTAGACAGAGTTTCGGCTTGTTTTGCGCTAAAATTAGGCCTAAGTTTCGAAAATTTACATTTTAAAGGAGGATTTTGAATTTACAAAAATCGTCATGGTTTTGTTTAGAAAAGGGTGATCACGTATGGTACAAACAATATACAAGCATTATAAGGGATGCTGAGTGCATTTAGAAGGGTTTTGGTTTAAAGGGTGGGTTGCCATACCGAACAATCAAACCTGAAGTCTGTGGAGAGGCTCGTACCAAACAAGAGTAAGGCCGATTCCTAGTCCATTTCCTCAAGTAGTGAAAGTCCTTGATACAAACAAGAGTAAGTATCATGGTATGGATGACATCAATCGCTATCCATCCTTAGGCCCAAATAAGAATTAGGACCGTTTAGACGGGACGATTGGTCGAATGGGTTGGGTTGGGCCTAGGAAGGCCGAATAAACAGTCTAGGAAGACCAAGTTATGAAAACCGACAATTGTCTTGTACAAACTATTCCCTAAACTTGTTCAAGTTTCACCCTTTTGGCTACACGTAAGTGTATTATCCCCAGCGGAGTCGCCAAACTGTAGACGCGGGCCCACGGGGGCGCTTGGGGGAGAGAACAAGCGTTTGCATTTGTGGAGTCGCCACCAATTTATTGTGGAAAATTGGAAACCGTTCGAATACCTCGTGCCATGCCAAGACACAAAGTAGTGACATGAACACCAAGAACTCGTTACCCTTAGCATTCTATGTCTAGAATGACTCTCGTGGATACCAATGAACACGGATGTTCACAAAGATCTGGAGTAAGGGGTGAGGGTACGTATTAGGAAGCTCTTTTGATCGAACACCTAATCCCGCCCTCCTCGATAGCGGCCTCTACTAATGATTAGGGAAATTGTCTATACTCGATATATTGTCGATTATATGCATGCAATGCAACATCTAACGTTTTAATCCTAGCATGTGAGAATTAGACTAAGTCGGTAAACACGTAATTTTAGCAGACAATTGGGTCAAAGTTGGGATTTAAGTTTAATTACATGTGAAGGCATACAAGTGATACAGTAAAGAAATACAATAATGAAAATTACAATAATTACATTGGGTTTAATTGATTTATGTCGAAAATACCTTTAAAACGGATAATTTGGAAAAGAATAAATAAATGAATTAACAAACAGGAATTAGGGTGATAACACGAATAATAGTTAATTAATACATAATTAATAAACTAGGTCAAGGCAAAAACGGAAGTTCAGGGACAGAAATCAGCCAGGAACATGCGCAGCAGAGCTGCGTCCCTTGGAAGAGGCGCAGCAGTCACTGCGTCTGTTCCTTGGCTCAGTTCTGGCTGTGAAGCCGGAATTGCAAGTCGTTAATGTTCGTTAATGATTTCAATGCTTGATTAATATTATTTACTCGGATAGAAGTGATTAACAGGTTATTTACATGTGATTAACGGTCATGAAAGCAATAAACATGGATGAAAACGATTAATACGAATTATTTACATGATTAATGAGGGTTAATTACAAATATAAGAACTAAACAAATTAATTAGGTTAAATATGATGGATTAATGATGGACCAATGATGAATATGATAATAAACAGATAAGAATATATCAAAGATCGAATTCCAGAAACCCGATATGAATGAATCGAATTTCTACAACCCGGTTTGACTTTAATGACGAAACCCGCAAATATTGGTTATTTGGGATTTAAATCGGGAATTAAAAGATGAATTAATTACTAATGGTGATTAATAATATACATGTTGGAATTATTATGCTTTTATATCAAAGAATCGAAGAACAAACGAAAGAAAATAAAAACAAACGAATTGACAAAAGACGAAGGAAGAAGAAAGGAAGCAGGAACTGTGGCAGCCTCACAAAGAGGCGCGGCAGGTACTGCGTCCCTTCGAAGAGGCGCAGCATTTGCTGCGTCCTTTCTCGACGTCTGTCTTCTGATAATTCGTAAAAAGGGTTTTAAACAAAGGGTTTTAGAAATCGATTTTAATTGTATTTTCGACACAAATCTTACAATATGATTACAATAAATAAATAACAATGAATAAAAGAGAGATTTACACCCTCAGACTTACATGTTTGACGAAACGAGATGAACTAAGTTAACGATTAATGATGCTCGACTCGAATGTAGACGAAAGTGCCCTCGTAAGAGGAATTAAAACAGATTGATTAAAGTTGATTATGGTGGGTTGGTCAAATTGGTCGGTCATGCAAAACGAGGCTGGTACTCAGAAGGATCCGAGCTTACGTGGTCGAATGTTCAAGCACGTAGACGCCAAAAAGTAAGAACGTGGTCTAGAATGCAAAGGGAGAAGAGAAGGGCGGACACTCGCGTGAGAAATATGTGAGACCGAAGGTCTTTATTTATACTAATCACACGAAGGAAGTAGGGTTTTCGGAGAGAGTTTGGAAGTGAATCTCGAAAAGATATGAAAAGATACGAAAAATACGCAGAAAAGGACTCGGGAAGAGGCGCAGCAGGCACTGCGTCTCTTGGAAGAGGCGCAGCACCTGCTGCGTCCTTTCCCAAGTGGTTTCCTCCTGCGGAAGAAAGATTTCCGTGTTTAGTTTATGGAATAACGGAATAATTTTGTTTTCCTTAATATTTTGTGTGAATATTACGGGAAATTGTTTACCAAAGACTAAAAGATTTATAAAATATGGAATAGAAATATCCGGAACATTCCAGAACATTCCGACTCGGCATTTAAATGGTTATTAGAAAATGAAGACGGTTTTAGGCCCGGACTCCAAATGAACTCTAATTACTGTCAAAACGACCGTATCGGCACGTAGATGACAATTAAGAGGTAGATATAAATGTTTGAGCGATCACTTGACGATAAACTTACGACTGTCACAAATCGTTCCGCGTACCAAACATGCGGCCCAATCATCACCGGGTGGTTTGCGGGAGGTGCATAAATGAGGTATCTACAAAAAGTAGTCTCCTTCCACTACTTGTTCTTGAGCTAATAACACAATGGATGATCCTCCAAGTATTCAAAGTAGAACACCTCCAATTAGTTGCACTCAAGACTAATCCCTTAATACTTACACTATTATTAACTAGATAATAATATAAGTAACCTTAAAATCATTCTAATATTTTTATGTTTACTACACTTGTAATCTTGAGAATATATTAGAATTTAGGAATAAATTTTTCCATAAAAACAATTTTTATGTTTAGAGAAAAGTTGGAGTATTTTTTTTTTCCAATGAACAAAAAACAAAAATGAAAACACAACAACTCTATTGTGATGATGGTGGACAGTCAAAAGAAGTAGCATGGGGAGTGCATTTTTTATGTTATACATGCCCAATAGCTTTTGGCATGGATTAGAGTAAAAGTTTATGGGAAAGACAAGAGCCAATAAAAAAACAATGGCTTGTCTCATATGTGTCTAATTGTGTCTTGTGCACACAATTCAAGGCACATTTTACACGGTCCAAAATGACCCATTTACGGGTCCATTTTGGTTCTTATATTTATCGCACAAATACGTGTAATTTTATTTTAAACATCGTCTCATGTTTAAATAATTCCCAATTAGTTTCGTCTAACATCACTCGGCAAATATACGTGTACACCTGCACATATATTTTACGTACTAATATTAATCACATTAATCGATTAGTACAATTTTAATAATTAACCGTTTAATTATTAATTCCCGTCTCAAATAGTTTATTATTCAATTATCGCATAATTAAATAATAATTTTCGCGCCTCGAGTGCAAAACTCGAAATCTCTCTAAATAATTTGTTCGACTAACTTTTAGTCAATTTTAAGGAATTAATTAACTCATATCGTTATACAATTAATTAATCTTTTCAATTAAGGGAATCGTCCTTTAGGTGTGACCTCAAAGGATCAACTGATCACCACCGTCGTACGACAGTAATGTCAAACTCTAGTCAGCCAATCATTACCGATATGTGTGGACCAGTTGACTATATATAATGTATCATCCCTTTCTATTCTTATTATGAGATTTAAATATGTCATTGACAATGTGATCGCATTATTGTCGGGAACACTTACTCCAACACTAGGGTTTATTGTTATTATTCTTCTTTTCGTTTGATTGGTATAATTAATATTAATTGGGGTATCCGATCATCGTGGTTATAAGTTTAAACAGAAACCCATTGTTATTAAGTATAAATTACGGAGCACTTAGTATGAAATATTGTCTATGAAACATTGTCGGTTGGTTTGTCATGTTTTGGAATTCCTTTTTTTTTTGTGGAACACAATTTTCTAATTGGGTTTCGTGTTTTTTTTCTTGTCTTTTCATGATTGATTAAATTTGATTCTATTTATGTTTATGCTGCTGGTGCTCTAATTAAGTTACTCTTTTTATTCCTCTTCGGTCAGTTTATCATATAAACAATGTAGTCAGTAAAGAAAAAATATAGCATGTGCAATAAAATTAAGTCGTGATATTCTCTGCATTTACACTTTGTTCTTAGATTTTGATGAGTGTTGTACTTATTTGACCCGCAATAAATTTAATCATGAAAACGAATGTTAATGACTAATAACATGCCGTATTACTCTTTTAATATTGACAAACTCGAAAAAACTGGAAATAGCATGTATGTAAATATATGGGTATTGTTTCGGTGATTTATTTCAATTGCGGTGGTTAGCTTGGCCAAAGCGGGCTATCTATCAATATTTGAAATAATTCATAAGGATTCCGGAATGTTTGTGCTTCTTAAATTAGTTTCTATAATTTCCTGCCCAAAGGGGGATGTTGTATAAGTTAATTTGAGTAAGTGGTTGAGTAAATACAAGTGTAAATAATTTGATTTCTTATAAATTTATCTGCCCAAAGGGGATTTATTTTTTAGAAACTTCCTTGTCTATTTACTTGAAGGTAGTTATTGTGCTTTGTGTATTCTCCCCAAAGCGGAATGCATAAGGTATAATATGAATTTATGTGAGAATATTGCAACTCCCCTAGCATATTCTTGTGTAAAGTTATAAAGAAATTATACCCATATCATGCTAATATTTGTCTTATTTATTATTTCAGTTAATAATTTTCCTGTGAGCAACCAACTTTGTTCTATTGAGACTCTTAGAGGGAATAATTTTGCTAAGTGGAAAAGTGATGTTGAGTTGGCCCTTGGTTTAGCTGACTTAGATATAGCTTTGACTGAGGACAAACCTTCAGCTCTTACACACGAGAGCACTCAAGCTCAAAAGGACCATTTTCATAAGTGGGAAAAGGCTAATAAGTTAAGTATGTTGATTATAAAAAAATCGATGTCTGGGGAATTTCAAGGTTTTTCTGCTGAGATTAAAACTGCTAAGGAGTTGCTTGAGGCTATAGGAAATCAGTATAAGGAATCTGAAAAGGCTGAAACTGGGGAATTAATGGATTTTCTCACTAACGCTAAATATGATGGGGTCAGTGGTGTTAGAGCTCATATCCTTAAAATGGAGGATATTGCAAACCGTCTTACTAAACTCAAAGTACCCATTGCTGAGCCATTCCTTGTTTATCAAATCCTTAATTCTCTTCCTCAAAAAGAGTGGGATCACCTCAAAACTGCCTATCACGCCCAAAATGATACCTGGACAGTCAATGCCCTTATTTCTTTGTGTGTTGGAGTTGAAAAGAAAAAGGGGAAGGAGACAAAGGACGAAGTTGTGAACTTAGTAACTAACCCACCATTTTCGAAGGAGAAGTCGGGTAAACCTTTCTACAAGAGCTCTAAAGGGAATAAGTTCCAAAAGAATAAATCTAGCCCATACCACAAACATGGTCCCTATCAAAAGCATGGTCCATCTCACAATCTTAATGGTCCTGAGGCTGAGAGTAATAAAGAACGTGACACCAATACTACTGAAGTTACTTGTTGGTTCTGCAACCAAACTGGTTATAGGAAGAGTGAGTGTTCTAAATACAAAGCCTGGTTAGCAAAGAAAAAGACAGGTAATTCATTGGCCTTAGTTTGTTTTGAATCCTCTTTAGGTTATGTACCTCCTCATTCTTGGTGGTTAGATAGTGGGTCATCTGTTCATATTTCCAATTCTTTGCAGGGGTTCCAAACAAACAAACACCAAGTGAGGGTAGAGTCACCGTGTCAGTAGGAAATGGAGCGAAACTTGATGTGGAGTTCGTAGGAACAATTATCTTAAAGCTTAGTTCAGAATTTTCTTTGACTCTAGAAAATACTCTTTATGTACCGTCTATGAGATGGAATTTGATTTCTATTTCCCAGTTAGACAAGTGTGGATTTCGTTTGGTTTTTTCTAATAAAAGAGTTGAATTGTTTGATAACTCTCGTATGATTGGAAATGCATTTCTTTGTGATGATTTGTACCGGTTGGATTTAATTTCAAATGATGTTTCCTTGAATGTTGAGAGTGTTGGAACCTAAAGAGCCTTAACCAAAGAAAATTCTTCCCTTTTATGGCATAAGTGACTTGGCCACATCTCTAGAGAGCGAATCCATAGACTTGTCAAATGTGAAATACTTCATGAGCTAAATTTTGAGGATTTTGATGTCACTTGTGTTGATTGTATTCGGGGAAAATTTACCAAATCTATGAAAAAGAGTGCAACCCATAGTAAGGAACTCCTAGAGGTTATTCACACTGACATTAGTGGACCATATCCTCTACCATTTGTGGAAAGACATCTTATATCATATTCATTGATGACTATTCTAGATATGGCTATGTCTACCTTATAAGTAACAAGTCTGAGGCCCTTGATAAGTTCAAAATCTTTAAAGCTGAGGTTGAGAACCCGTTAAATAAGACTATTAAGATTGTGAGATCGGACCGAGGTGGTGAGTATTATGGTAAACATGGTGATTCAGGACAGTTCATGGGACCATTTGCTGAATACTTGCAAGAATGTGGTATTGTTGGACAATATACTATGCCGGGTCTTCCTGAACAAAATGGTGTGGCTGAGCGTCGTAACCGTACTTTGAAAGATATGGTGAGGAGTATGATGTCGAGATCTAAATTACCTGATTTTCTTTGGGGAGAAGCTCTTAAAACTGCCTCATATATCCTAAACAGAGTACCTAGCAAATCAGTTCCTAAAACACCTTTTGAATTGTGGACTGAGAGAAAACCAAGTTTGAATCATTTAAGGGTATGGAGTTGTCCAACTGAAGTGAGAATTTATAACCCTTCTAAAAAGAAGCTTGATCCCAAAACAACTCCTGGTTTTTTCATTGGTTATCCTGCAACTTCTAAAGGTTATAGATTCTACTGTCCATCTAATAGCACCAGAATTGTGGAGTTTTTGACAGCTAAATTTTTGGAGAATGACTTGGAATCTTGTCGTTGTAATACTAACTCTATTTGTCCTTCTGAGCCTGTTAGAGTTCCTTCTTCTTCAAATGGGGGAAGTATGGTGATTGATAATACTGTTTCACCGGTCCCGAATAGGTTGTCACCTGTTGTTGCACCTTTAAGGCGTTCTCATAGAGAAAGACATTTTGCTATTCCTGATGATTATGTTATCTATACTGGGGAAGTTGATTATGATTTGAGTGAGATAGTTGAACCCGTAAGCTATAAGCAAGCTATTTCTTCCCCACAAGTAGAAAAATGGAAAGAGGCTATGTATAATGAGATGCAATCTATGGCACAAATGAAGTTTGGGAATTAGTTGATCTTCCTAGTGATTTTAAACCGGTTGAGTGCAAATGGATATTTAAAGTAAAGAAGGATTCTAAAGGTGCTAGTGAGAGGTTTAAGGCCAGATTGGTGGCAAAGGGTTATACTCAAAGATAAGGTGTTGATTTTAATGAAACATTTTCACTTGTTTCTTCTAAGGATTCATTTAGAATTCTGATGGCCTTAACTGCATATTATGATCTATAATTGCACCAAATGGATGTTCGGACTGCTTTTTTGAATGGTCATTTTAGTGAAGAAGTTTATATGCGGCAACTGGATGGCTTTGTTGAGAAAGGTAAAGAACATATGGTGTGTAAATTAAAGAAATCTATTTATGGTTTGAAACAAGTTTCTCGTCTGTGGTATTTAAAGTTTCATGAGGTTGTGCAGTCTATAGGATTTATTGAGAATGCAATTGATCTTTGCATATATTCCAAGATCAGTGGGAGGAAATTCATATTTCTTGTCCTTTACGTTGATGATATTTTACTTGCTAGTAATGATCTTGGTTTGTTGCATGACACAAAGGCAAATCTTTCAAATGTCTTTGACATAAAAGATTTGGGGGAAGCATCCTTTGTACTTGGTATTAAGATTGTGCGCGATCGGTTTAAGAGAATGTTGGGATTATCTCAAAGGGCATATGTCGATCGAGTTCTAGAAAAATTTATCCTCTTAGAATGTAAGCCTAGTGTAGCTCCCATATCTAAAGATGATAAGTTAAGAAAGAATGATTGTCCCCAAAATACACTTGATGAGAAGGCTATGAAAGACGTTCCTTATGCTAGTGCTGTTGGTAGTTTAATGTATGCTGAAGTGTGTACTAGACCTGACATTGCTTATGCAGTGAATGTGTTAGGGAGCTAATCCTGGTCATGCGCATTGGGTTGCAGCTAAGAAGGTTATGGTATACCTTCGGAAAACAAGACATCGCATGCTTGTGTACAGAAATGTTAGTACTCTAGAAATCACTGGTTAATCAGATGCAGACCTTGGGGGTTGTGTAGATGATATGAAATCCACTACAGGATTTATTTTTTTGTTAGCTGGTGATGTTATTTCTTGGAAGAGTGTCAAACAGAATACAGTGTCTACCTCTACTATGGAGGCGGAAATTAGCTTGTTATACTACTGCTCGTCATGCTAAAGAGTTGAGGAATTTCATCTCTAGTTTTAGCGATATTCTTCCTATTACACGACCTATTACACTACCTATCACTATACATTGTGATAACAGGGCTGCATTGTTATACACTAAGAAGATTGTGAAAACTCGCAAATCCAAATCATTTGATTTGAAGATTCATAAAGTCAGAGAGTGGGTAGAACTTGGAGATATCGAGTTTGTGTTTCTTCCTACTGAGGAGATAATTGCAGACCCATTAACTAAAGGACTCAGGCCTATTGAGTTTGAAAAACATGTTAAAAACATGAGAGTTGTGATTTCTTTTGATACATTGATTTAGTGGGAGTTGTATTTAAGATACTTTGGTACGTAATGTACTTTATGCTTTCAATAATAAGGTTGATATTTTATTCTCACTAAATGTATACATTTTGATTAAAAGCTTAATGCGTTTATGATTATTGCTATAGCTCAGTTTGGTTTCTCGTTATGAGATGTTATGCATTAAAGCTTTTGCCCTTTAATTTATTGGGTGGATTTGTCCTTTAATGGATGTTGGTTGTTAAGTCATTGTCTGTTATGGTGTCTTTGCCCTTAAGTGGGTGTTAATTCTCTAATGAGTATAAGTGTACCTTAAGTGGTATGTACCTTTCAAGGTAACTAAGGGGAATACTTCTTCGGAAGTGGGTCTCGGATTGAGACTGTGACCGAATGTGGTTAAGCACACTCATCTTAAAGTTTGGATCAATTGTGCTAAAACCACACTACACTTTATCACATTGGGGCTCATGTCGGTAAGCTTTTGTTGTTGTGATCATGGAAGGTCTTGTATGACTTAATTGTACTTTTTCCGCTATGATTTAAATTGAATTGCTTATTGGACCGAGTTCTATAGACTGAGATGTTTGTTATGGCCATGTTATTCAACCCGAGAGTCATTTTAAAAAATAAAGATTTTCAAAGCATTTTCTTAAAATAAAACTTTTTAATAAAACCAACAAATGTCGCCCAAGTGGGAGAATGTTGGATTTGGACTTCCATTAGTCGGGTTTTATTGTTTGTTAAAACGGGTTGAATAAGACCGGTAAATCTCACTATAGTTATGTGATCCATTGGGCCTAAGTCTATCTCAGTTAGTATTATTAAGTACATAATGTGATGGTACTAATAAGTGTAGGGCCTGTTTATTATACAGTGGGCAGCCTGATGGGGGGGCCCAAATACAGTCTTATTATGGCTAGGTCTCTCTTCCTGTCTAGAATACCTCTAACCTATATAAATAGGTTATTGGGATGACATGCCCCATTGATTGTCATCATAAAGAAACCTAGAAGAGGGAGGAGAAGATCCTAACATACTAACTATTATCTTTTCTTTCTATTATTCATCTATGGCTTCCGCTAACGGTATGTACCTTATACAATGATCCTCTATATTATATTTCTTACAAATTTACTTTAGGTAGGAATGAGGCGGAGCATACGGATAATGTTGTCACTGGTACATTTTCCTTAAACTCTAAACTTGTTTATATTTTGTTTGATTCTAGCGCATCGCATTTATTCATATCTAGTTACTATATGAATGTTAATAATATTTCTCTAAACTCTTAAGTGCTTAGGAATAGAAGTGTCCAATTCACGTTGAGTTCTGTTTTCATTCATGATCTTCCTTGTTTTCTATCATGATGATGATGGTGCTTTATATGTTGTTTTAGGCATCTAAATGTTCCTTGTATTGATCTAGTAATGCTTTCAATTGAATATGTGTTTCAACTTTTTTGTTGCTGCCTATCTCCATAAATAGAAGGTAGATAATCTTGTTCCGTTTAACGAATTTCATGCCTTTGATGCTTAGTTTAGGAAACTCTGCTACACAGGCAAGCGCAGTGAGATGCTAAGCAAAATGACTCCTTAGTATGCCTAAGATATGCGGCACTAGTTGTGCCATGATGCGCCCAAAGCACAACTAGTGAGATCGAGATGTACCCAAGTACATTTGAGTATCACTATTATGCAATTTCCATTTTTTTTTAATTTGAATAAAACAGTCTGCTTACTTGAAGATATTCGATCTTTATCCCAATTATACTTCTCATAGAACATTCATGCAGTATAATAAGCGAAATAGCATAGGGCTTTTGATCTAATTTTGGTCCGCAATTCCCTATAAAATCATAGGTCACACCTTTTTTTAATAGAATGTGTTATTTTTCTCTGTTTTTTTTTACATGGCCAATACCTATTGCGGACTTTTGGTAGGTGATTTGAAAGAAATGCGCATATAATGTAGTAGCTATGAAAAGAATACGGAGTATATAATATGGAGGAGTTTCGAGAAAGGGGTAGAACTGAGCAGATTGAGGGCCATTAATTTGTTTTCCTTTCTAGCGTATTGACCTTTAAATCAACCCTTGAAAGCAAAATGTATAGATTGCAGTTTAATCTGAAATCTTGACAGCATCGACTCCGTGATGTGAGTAACTTTGCTTCAACCTTCCTAAGTTCCTTGTACAAACCCTCATATGCTTCTTGTTATTTTGGTAGTAAATTCGTATGTTTACACGGATTTGATTTGATGTGAGTATGTGAGAAGGTGTCAAGTGTCGGCACGACTATTTAATATATACGTGTCATGGTTTTAGTCTAAAATGAAGCGTAGTGTCATGTTGTGTCCGGTTATTTGTGTCCTAACACGTGACGCGCTGCCAGTGAAGTTTTGAATTAACATAGGCAAAGCAACATTTCTCTTGAAGCTTGGGTCATTAATTCAGAAATGGATTCTTAAATCTATTTTAGTTAGTAAACAGTTGTTTCTAGTAAATAAACTTTTTTTCAAGTCATTAAGTTTTGAATTTTCTTCATAACTGCCAACTCTCCTTGGATTAATTGACAGTAATTTGATGCTCAATTTGGTGATGGAGCCAAGAATGTTACAGTGGAATCTCTATAGGAGAATTGTGTTAGTGTCTTTTTGATTGCTCTTTTGTGCCAATGTGCATATTTTCAGACTCGTAAATCTACACTCAAATGGCCCGAGTCTGACATTTTCATGAAGTCCGTCTCTGAACAACATAGTGTTATTTTTTAGCATTAACGTGTTCTTGGAATGCAACATTTTTTTCGTGGAAAAGGATGAGAAAATAACTAAACCCTAGATTGACGTTAGCCATTAGAGATCTTAGGGTTATAGAGGTCATACGGTTGGCTGCTTTCTACTAAGCGTGAAAAGGTGGTGTAGTCATGACTTCAAAGTTCAAAGCTACGGAGTATTAACGTTATTTTGTCATGAGTCGCGCAAGGGTATAAGTTATATATTCTGAACTCGTCGTTGAATAAGAGATTGCCTTAAGTTATCTGATTGCTTGTTTGTTGCTTTCTTGTGGTATTCATATTTGTGCTATCCTTTTTTTCGACCAAACATGATTTTTGAAGTTCAATAGGTGTCGATTTCTAGAGTATGTTCAGTTCATTACATGAAGCCATAAAGCTTGTTTGTTGCTTACCTGTGGCGTATTAGTTCCTTCGTGTTAAAGCCAAATTCTAACTATTGTTTGGCTTTGGAATATAGTGTATAAAGCGAAATAGCTAACTAGCTTACCTGTGACGTGTCAGTTCCTTTCCTTTGGAGCCAAAATATAACTATTGTTTTGGCTTTGGAATACAGTGTGTAAAGCGAAATAGATAACTGGCTCAATTGCGTTTTTTATAATGGGAAGTAGTAGTCGATTGATGCTCTCTCCATCTCGTTTGTGCTGTCCTCCAATGACCAAAGGTGGTATTTATTTAAGGAAAAAAAATGACGAAATAGCATTTTTTTTATCTTTGGCTACAAGAAAATGAGGATAATATAATCGAGGTGGAATATTAGTATCTAGAGAACTTAACTAGGAGCAATATGAAATGTTTACAATTTTATTACACTAGGTTTTGGAATCAGAATAGAAATGGGGACAACATAATTGCGATGGAAATAGTAGTGTAGTACAATTCTTGATGCCATTTTCGTTATGGTTCGTCCAAAAACCATGCTATTATCTAAGAGGTAAGGTTGTCTTTTATGTCTTGTTTGTGGTAAGATTTAGCAATCTTAAAGATGATTGTTTGTGCCATTGTTTGTTATTTGTGCATATTGCGTATCTTATTAAACCACAACAGCGTCCTTTTATACATCACAAATTCTTCCTTGTGACGAAGATACCCGTCGCAAGCTTGCGACGGGTCAATTACATACCATATTAATCGCGCGTCGGGGAAACAAGAAAGGGACAAGCCACTGTTGCGCATTTATGGAAGGTTGTACGTATCAGTACTTGGCCCATTATTTATTGACAATTATTTGCAATAAGTTTGTTTTGCTTTTAATGCCATATCTCTCTCCTAAATGTTAGGCTTCTTCTTCTTCAGTTCCCTATTGTTTCATTTGTAAGAAAGCCAAAAAAAACAAATTCCATTCATTGCTTTCTATTGTTCAAAATTATATATTCATCTTACAATCAATTGTCAATAAATATCTCAAAAATCTTGCGATCCAAAAATGGCTGACGAAGATGGAGCCTTAATTGACGTTACGATGGAGGAGGAAGATGATGTCATAATTCATCGAGGGTTGACGGATAAGAGTAAAGGTATGTATAATTATGATGTTTATGCTGTGCAGAACTTATAGCTTATTATCATTCCCATTATTAGGGCACCAATCCAATTAGAAAATTTACAATTTGTAAACATACAATTGTCTCGGGTATCCATGGCTATCGATATAATTTTTCGTGTGTTAATGTCTATATTTTATGTGTGAATGTCAACTAGTTGAGTTAGAAATAATCACAAATGCAGATTTATGTGTGAATCTCAAGGCACTTTGTAAATCTACTTAATGTTTACATTTTTTTTTTAATGTCACCATGTCAAATACATTACTTCAGTTCATATAATTGTACATGTCGTTTGTATTTCTCACAAAGGTGTTTACTTTTAGGGCAAATGTCACCTGTCAACTAGAGTAAGGCATATAATGTAAAATGCAGTTGTTGTGTTGTATTTTATTGATGTCTATACTTTTTCTTCTAATGTGATCCTCTTAACTAGATTATGTCAGTTCATATAAATGCACATGTTGGTGGTTTTTTCACAAAGGTCTATACTTTTAGGACAAATGTTACCCTGTCAACTATAGTAAGGCAGATAATGTAAATTGCACTTGTTGTTTTGTATTGTATTGATGTCTATACTTTGTGGGCAAATGTCACCCTGTCAACTAGACTATCTCAGTTTGAACTTGTTGTTTTCTATTGTATTGATGTCTATACTTTTTGAGCAAATGTCACCCTGTCAACTACACTATCTAAGTTCATTTAAATGCACTTGTTGTTTTGTATTTTGTCAATGTCCATACTTTTTTCTCTAATGTGACCCTGTCAACTTCAGTAGGTGCCAAGAATGTCCTCATAGCAAACACGACAAACAACCTTTTGAAATGAGCTCCTCCATCAGCCAGAGCCAACATCTCCTGCCTAACAGCCTCAAATGACAACTCATCGTTTTTCGACAACTTGAAACGGTCACGCCAAATTTTGGCCAAATCCTGATCGGTCTTCGCATCTATCTGTTTATCAGTACAATTGTACAAGGTAACATAAATGCATCGTAGACATCGTGCTTCGCTAGGACAAACTGGATGTGTCTGTTAAAGAGGAACATCCGGGAGCTAGGATCATATTTACGTAGCAACCAATCAACCATTTGATGATAAAACGCATGCGTTTTCAGCTCTAGCAGGCCACCAAAGCCGATGTCCTCCACATCCTTCTTTTGACACTAATTTTAGATGATAAGCTACCACTTTGTTGCAACATTTAATACAAACAGAAAGTTATAAAATGATCACTAAGTTAGTTACACTACTTTTTACAAGATGTTAACATCAGGTGCAATATGCTACTAATTTAAGGATTATTAAATTTTGTAAAAGCATATAAACATAGAGTTGTATAATGCTAACATATTACACATTCCAACATGTGAAGTAATGATCCAACATGTTACCATTTTAGGTTTAAATATGTTAACATTTTCAGATCACTTACATTCAACTACTTATGTAAACAAACATCTGTATAATGGAAACATATTACACATTAGAACTTGTTCACAAACTTATTCAATATGTCAACAAATGTTTACTATTTTTCAATTCTTAAACATACAATAAACTGCAAATAAAACCCAAGAAACCAACAAGGTAACCATAACTAATTTCTCGCTTTTCTTATGTTTCTTGATTTCAATATTTAATTCTACAACAACCATTTTCAACTTTTCATTCTTTATCTTCGAATTCTTCATTTTCTCTAGCAACTCGTTCTTCTTCTCTGTATCCTCACTTTCCGCCATGACATCAACTAATTGAAAAAAGCCACAACTATTGTGCTGCAAGTGTTGTACAATAAGGAAATGATTACACAAGATATAATCAAATTCAATTGCAAAAATAAATTAACAAACAAAAAATGAAGTTAAATAACATACCGGCCAAAGAGAACACCCATAAAACATTTTTCCTATATGCTCTCCATGCTTCACTATCCTCAAGACAGCACCCATATTGTGTTTGCATAAAATCGTTTTTTCAAGTACTCTTGAATTTCGTGAATTAGATAAAGATGCATAACTTTTTTCCCATCACTGGAGAAAAATGTAACCACCCCAATTTAACATGTGACCACTTCAAAAATCATTTGAGGTACATGTTTACCTAGATTTTATTTATGCGACCATTTGAGGAGTATAAGTTATCATTTTCAGTCAACTAATATGTGATGGGATAAATAAAGTACACCCGGTAAATATGGTCACAAACATTCAGGAAATGGAAACATATTTCAGTCTGTTACATGTTCACTTCATTGATCAATATGTTACGATCTCCCAAGGACGGCAAGATCTCTAATATTGGTAACAAATTACTTTAATATATAAACAAGTGAACTCGATTTGGTGATCTTTTGTTCTTTAGTCAAAATTTCATAACAACTAAAATGTTGGAATTTGATAAACAAAATTGACCCAAAATTTAACAAAACACAACCATAGGAAGGAAAAATGAACTATAAATTGTAACAATCAAACTAACATTCCTAACAACCACCAACAAAAATTCAACAAAAGCAATGAAAATTGACTTTAACAAAACAAAAAATGGAAAAATTTACTAAAATGATAAAATTTATTTGAGATTCAAGTTTAAAATGGCAACGATCATGAAATTTGTTAAAAAATTTGATAAAAAAATAAATAAAACACAACACCACAGCATGTAGTAACAAAGTGTCCGAGTTTATAAACATAATGAACCCTACCAAATTAAGTTGAGACATGCCCTTTGTAACATAATACAAAATCATCTTAATTTGGTAACATTTTCACAGTTTATAGGTCACATAATACACTTCACAAATACACTTCACAAAACTATATCAATAAGACTAAAATGGATCGCAAACATGCAAATCGAAAATATAAACAGTCATCAAATCACAATGAAAAATAAATCTAAACAGTTATCAAGACCCCAAAAATCTAAAATAACGATCATACCCAAAATTTAGCTCCTTTTTTTACCCTAAATTTATAAATCCAGAAAATATTCACAAATCCCAATTTATAAACTCTAAATTTAACTCTCTTTTTTTTTATGCATATGCCAAAAATGAAAAATCACCAAATATTCAAATAAAATGTATGTTCTAAACCCACCTTTGATCTTGATTTCCCTTGTTTGCTTATTTTTTTGTATTCTTTGCAAGTGATGTCTTTGTAATTTTTTTGTCACTATTTTTTTGTGTTTCGATGATGAAGATGACTGAAGATAACTGAAGATGACTACTATGTCATGGGTTTCTTGAATGAAGAGAGAAGAAGAGAGAAGAAAATGAAGAGAGAAGAAAATGAAAAGAGAAAATGAATTGACGGGAAGTGTGTAATCTTAGAGTGAGGTATTAGGAAAATGAAAAGAAAACAATTACTATAGTGCACAGTACGGATTGCCTACCCATTTAGCACTTAAACGACACTATCCAACCCGTCGCAAGCTTGCGACGGATATCTCTGTCACAAGCAAGACGGACTGTTTAAACATTACATGTTTTGTAAACAAAAATACAGATTTGTGAAATGGACCCTGGTATGGCCTGCCTAGTCAGAAATCTAAAGGGAAGGCTAGAAATTCTAGCAGTGTTGGTGCATGCTGCGGGAGATAGTGGCGTTGATCAGTTTTGATGAAATCAATGAAGAATCGCTTCCAAGCATACCAAAAGAACAATACTGATGCTTCTGTTCTCCAACTGAACTAACAATACCGAGAGCACTTCAAGAGTGAATGGCATATTGTTTTTTTAACTTCTCCAACGAATCATATTTTCACAAGTCACTTTGTGAAATTGAAGAGGTACGGTACTCTGGAATATCACGAGTAGTTTTAGTTTGAACAACAAACTTTTTGAGCTTTTACGATAAATATTGCAGTATATGCTTTCCTAACCTTTCCAATTTAAGCATTAACTTTCTTACCCTGATTAAATAACCCCGAACCTATTTCATAGTTCCCATGCTCAGAATTTCTATTTGGAAAATGTGCACTTGTTCAAAAACAAAGACAGCATAATATCAAAATCTTGGAGAAAAAGAAAGCCGTCTTCGATTTACATACAACTTGTGTCCACCAGAAAGCTACAATATTAATACTAGTAATATGCTAAACCAAAGCTTGAAAGAAGATCCACGAGCATCATTTTCATGAGCATCGTAAAGTAAGACTATTGTCCTTCACAAATCACAACCCAACAAGTAACAACAAACGACCACCATCTTCTCATTAGTGGATCACAGGCTTCAGAGGATGGCCTCTCAATTCGGATAACCCAAGCTCAGCATCCAGTTCTTCGTCTAGTTCGCCAATTATACATCTGCAATGCAGTCGGTAATAGTCACTGTTAAGACCAGATAGAAATTCTGTTAAGCGCAAAGCTTAGCCTACTCTTCAAGCAACACGTTGAAACCGGCAAAACTCACCCAAACCAAGTAACTTGGGCCTAACACCCGAATCAGACAAGAACAGGACAACTCGAATATGACCAACAATGACAATTGACCTAATTTGACCCATAGTTGACCAGAACTTTGTTGAGCATGATATTGAACCGACCCGTTTGTTGAACACCCGTTTACCCAGTTTAGACTTAAGAAGCCACCAATTGGTGAGTAAATAGTAGTTCAGGATGAAGAGAATCATACATGTTATCGCCTCTTATGATATACAAACCCAATACAATTTGTTGAACACCTTCCTGCAATTCAGCAAATTATGTTGTCATTACATCTGGCTCTCAAATAGTGAGTATCGTGAAAAACACAACAAATTTAAGCATAACTCAAATCAGCTTGCCCAGAAAAAATAAAGGGTGATGGAAGTGGGGTTGGGAATGGGACGGGTCTAACACCAGAATGTAACATGAGTCTAACAACAGCAAATTCAGTTAACAAGTTCATATTCCCTTCTACACAGACAAAAATCAGAAAGTAGTGATCTTCACCAAGAGTTTCCGAAGGAGTAAATTTTGTGAAATAATGTTAAAAATTTAGACTAAAAATCATTACCGTTTACTGGAAATGCTGCTTTTAGTCATATTATTAACATCTATAAGTATGTCACAAGCAAGAGAAGGAAGTGTTAACTAGACTAACCAAGACCTGATTTTGCATGTGTATTGTATTAAGAGTTGGATCGTTCTTCAATTTCATTTACAGTATCCCCTCTCTGCTAATATATCCGCAAATCATACAAGAATGAGGGCAAGTGATCTCAAAACACGACGACTACTTTTGAGGCCATTTATCCATTCTTACCCAATAATATACAAAGTCCATTTGTATCTTTATTTTATGAATTTATACTTGTTAACAAATCATCTGGAGTCTTTGTAGCAGCATGCTTCTCCTTGGGAATGCTTTGACCAAGTAATCAACAAATATACAGCTCTTGTGATCAGCTAATTATCTGGAGTCTTTGTAGACTCAAATAATTTTGAAAAGATGTTACTACATAGGAATGGTTAGGGTTCATTAGCGCACCCGTGCTTCATCTTGGAAATGCTTGTCCCAGATTTTAACCTTACATTTCTTACAAGGTGGTAAGGAAAATATAATCAGATTTTCAGTGGATTCTGGAAAGCTGATGTATACATGTCTTACAATCTCAATAACGCTCCTGATTTTTTCTTAGAGGACGACTCACATGATCCCCAACTACGTGGCTGCATAGGCTACCTCACAAATCAAAGATGGGCAAAGTTGCTACCTAGAATGATACTTGAATGCCAAGACAATAACATGTGGGAGTTAGTCACAAATCTTTCATGTGGCTTCATCTTTGCATCATGTGGAATGTGTAAATCCAATACTCCTCTTAAGGTGTGCAACTTTCACAAGGTCTTTTGCTGAATTATGCAGTCACATACGCAAATTCAAAAAGTCGATAATCTACAACTTTGTTGACAGCCTGACAAGGTACTTTTCTTGTCAAAATGTTGTGTATTGTGACTTGTGAATAGCTACGACTAGTGAGACAGCATTTCATACTCTCATTTGTTTCTCCACTGTGATTTAGATTATAAACTAATGCTTTAGCTTTAAGCATTCATGAGGAAACTAAGGTGTGTCACTGTTCAGGTACAGAGTAGCCATTTCTTCGATTAGTTTAGCGAGTCAAAATAGGTCTACAAGAAAAGGTGTTATGGAAATGCAATATAGTGCATGTCTATGAGAGCAACAAGTAACGGCAAAGATATTACAGTTTTTCAGAAAATATCATCCTTAGACGACCATTAATCACAGAGTCTCCAAAGACGTATTACTCCAATAATTTTTTAGTTATAAAAATTTATTGCGACAGCCCAAAGTAGATCAGAGGATTTGGATCATGTAAGGAATTCATTCAAACCTTTGTAGAGAAAACCCTCTCGTGTGATTCATCCAGAATAATGTTTGTTGCCTGATCAAAACCCTTGAGGTACCCCTACGTCATAGTAAGCCACAATGTTTAGCAAGCAATATTAATATTTTAACAAGAAAAAAAGAACACGCTATCTTTATAGCAACGGTCTTTGCAAACTCACCACAATGTTGCGGCCATCATTTGTTATAACTGATATCAATTCTGCAAAAAAGATCAGGAAAAACTAATGTTAACATATTTGGGTCCGTAGGCCACAATGTTTCATGATTTAAAAAACAAAAGAGACTAACACATACGATCCACAAGAGGTTCAAGTCCAGTTCCAGCAGACATGTTCAATCAATGGGCAACAGAATAATAATGCACTGCAACACAGATAAGAAAAGGTCAGCAACTTTCTCAAAAAATACAGCATCACTGTGCTATTTTTTTTTTTTTTTTTTTTTGGAAGGCTGGGGAGGGAGGTAAAACACTATATATGCCAAAGAACATTGATTGAATGTCAAAATACTAAAGAAATCCATTATCAATACTTAATAGGCCTGAAGTTCAGATGTCAGGTTCTTAAGAGCGCCTTGGAAGGATGAAGCATGGTATTAGATATCGGGCACGAGACCACAATGCAACCAAGTAATCCGGGGATTGAAGATTGCCACAGCCTCATCCGCAACAGTAGGCTAAAACTTCACAATAGAACCCCCCCCCCCCCCGTTCTAAGGGTCGTCTGGAGGGGCGGCGGCCTAGGGCCCATCTTCTAATTCCTAAGCAACGGTTTCTTAATTTCAATGGCCCAAGATATAAGATATATGATCACTGATTGACTGATTGAGTCGATCATAACCTTAAAGCTTTGATTGAGATGGTCTTCAAATGTGGTAGGGTGAGGCTCTTGATAAAAGTTAACGCCTTAATTAAGAATTAATCTTCTTCCACTACCACCACCCTTAATCCACCTTACACAACCCCAAGAACTGCAGCAAACCCACTATTAATGTTTTGCCGCAACTCCTTTGGTCAACCACCACCAAAATTATTGGCCACCAGCCTCTTGGCCAAATTACCACCAAAATTGCATTATCTCACTACTAAAATTCGACCACCACTCCTTTGATCACTATTAAAATTCGGCCACAACCCCTCATGGTAGATATTATTTTTAAGCGAAAGCAGCAAACCACTCGCCCAAAACCCGGTATGGCTCAACCTAAAATCCACAAAGCCTCTTCCTCGCTACACGAAAGAATTGCATTATACCCACAACAAATTATGACACTATCATTCTCTCACTACCAATTTCGGCCACCATATATATAAAAAAAAGTTGACTACCCTTTAGCCTTTGCCACCACCCTCTTAGTTTTCACGACAATCTACCGTGTGTAAGCTACAGATCGATTTTTATAGAATTGATATCGTATCTTATTTATTAAAGCAACAACCACAGAGCCTATGTGTCGCTCTGTGGTTGAAAGTCATTAAGTCAAAAAAAATACATTTTGTATTTCCTGATTTTCAGGACCCATGTTCTATATGGGAATTAACACAGCATTATACTTGGTTTCTATCAAGTCTTAATTGTATACTCCGTATATAATAAATCGGTTTCAAGTAGCAATAACTACAACAATTATTTCAAGTAATTAAATTTTATGACTATTGTCAGAATTGTCCATCTACATTGTTCGATGATTTTCAATATTAAATATACTAAACAATAAATATTAAATATCTCCAATAATAGTATTTACATTTTTAATAACAACCCCATAATTAATTGAAAAGCCCAGAAAAGGAGAAGAAAACCAATAAATTTACCAGAAAGTGACAATAATGACAAAAAACTTGACATGAGTAATTATTAAACCCAGAAATTAGAATTGAAAATAAAGTATATAATTTAAGACAAATAATCTTCTTATTCTTCTACTGGATTTACCCCAAAAGAATAAGAGGACAATTATCTAGAGTAATTGATGCATTTTTTTGTAATTGGAAAGGTATACGCAAAAATAAAATTCAAACACCACTGATTTCACTTGCATTAACTAGGACATGTACATTATCCCTGAAAATCAAATAAGCAAAGCTCAAAGTTTAAAGCATTCATTCATTAACTAGCACACTCTTCGACAAATCATCATCAGTAAAATCAGACGAAACATATGAAATTAAGAACAAATTAATAGCAATTGAATAGCAAATTAATACAGTACTAATTTAAGGGCAAATTCGTTTGAATAGAAAACTGAATAGCAAATTCGTATGAGATTCAATTCAAATAAGCATATGAAATTAAAAACAATAAAAAGATTAAAATCATACTTACTAAATAATTGATGGATTCGAAATAGGAATAAAAAAAAATTATCCTTCTTGCTGGTCGTCGTCTTCGCCGATCACTATCGTCGTCGGCTGCCGTATAATCTCAGTTTATGGTTAGAGGTGAGTTTAGGGTTAGAGCCTAGATGTGGGTTTTGGGTTCAAGGAAAGAATTGGGATTTTGATGGTTTTATCAGTGTAGTTCTCGTACTATATTACGGTATTTATTAGATCGGTTTTTCTAACGCGTGCCGTTAGGACACGCATCTATCTATCTATAAATATTATTAAAAGGCTAAACTTTAAAGGCCACATAGACAATCTCACCTCGCATTACCAAAATTCCACGTCACCAATCCTCCATGTAGTGTGAGGTGTTTAATTAAGAGAGTAATTCATGTTCGTATAATGGTCCATTTAAAACGATACGCAAATTAAAAATATTTACATAAAAAATAAATTAGTATAAAAAACATTAAATTTTGGCATTTTTAATTTCTAGATAAATTAAAAATCAAAATTCATACTAAATTTTAAATTTCTACGTTTATTCTTAGGATATTTAAGTAACAAATAAATATCACATAATTCTAATTTTACGCCGTTTATGAAATAATAATGAATTTGTAAATATTAAGGGCAAATAATAACATAACATAAAACATTGACATTTTAATTTTTAAAAGTATAATTGGTTAAACGAAAAATAAAAATTTACATCACTCTAATTTAAAATTATTTATATGTGCAACTCATTCTTAAATATTATTGCAATAAACTTGCTCAATTTCAATAAATTAAATACATATGTAAATCTATAAATATGATCTATATCTATATCTATATAATAATATAAAAAGGGTAGTTTGAGTAGTCTTAGATTGCCAAGTGGCAACCCTTTTAGCCTTCATCATGTCTATATTTATATATCTATATCTATATAATAATATAAAAAGGGTAGCTTGACAAGTCTAAGATTGCCAAGTGGTAACCCTTTTAGCCTTCATCGTGTTAGCTTTCATAAATAAGTACATTAACACTATCGACTCTTCTAATTCTGGAGTATTAACTATCACCCCATTCAACTTCTATATTAATTTTGCCATAATTTTTTACATTAACACTATCGACTCTTCTAATTCTGGAGTATTAACTATCACCCTATTCAACTTCTATATTAATTTTGCCATAATTTTTTACATTAACACTATCGACTCTTCTAATTCTGGTGTATTAACTATCACCCCATTCAACTTCTATATTAAATTTGCCATAATTTTTCACTATAAAGATCACAAGTATAGCTCAATTCATTATCTACAACCTTTTGAATGCCAACTTTTTGAATGTTTTTTCCTAAATTAAATTGTTGCCATTTAAAATTTGTACACTAAATTTCAATGTACATCATTCAACTTCCAAATTAGCGTTATTTAATCTCACTTATTTAAGATTGTTTCTTTGTTTTCCTCTAAAATAGTCATGTGGAGAGAAATTTTTTTGAGTAGTTTATTTGTCTTCCTTGAATTTTGTATGATCAATTACTAATTCGTGTGTTGTTCTTTGTTTTCCTTATATTGTGTAGGCGGAAGGCGCTTTAATTTGGTAAAGTCATATAACTAACAATTTCATGCATAGGTAAATTTAGCTTTGTTTTCCTCTAAAATAGTCATGTGGGGGAAAAATTTGAGTTGTTTATTTGATTTCGTTGAACTTTTTATGATTAATTACTAATTCGTGTATTTTTTTTTTGTTTTCCTTATATTGTATAGGCGGAAGGCGTTTTGATAAAATTATATAACTAAAACTGTCATGCACAGAAAGATTTAGTTTTTACATAATTAACAGGTTAAATCTTCTATTTTCCCTTTTAAAATTCCGTAATTTCTACGTCATCAAATTATAAAATTTATGCAAATATGTATTGAAGATGATAAACATTTTAGAATAAAAATATGCATTAATGATTGATATCGATTTATATTTGGTCTTCTTTAAAAATATCAACTTTCTAATCGCTAATTTTATATGAGAGTGATAATTGATTGACGCCTTCGCTTGTATTTCTTTAAAATTATGGGGTCATACATTATCAGATAAAACCGAATATCCTATATAAATACCTAGATAGATACATAATACCTATAAAAAATGGATCATATCTCATTTTTGTGCCTAATTTCATATTACAATCTCTTTTTCATTTAACATTTTTATTTTAGTACAAATTACTATCATTTATAGTAGTATTTAAACGATAGATTTTCAAAAGGAAACGGGAGTTTAACGTGAAAATTAGACCAATTATCATAACTCACACCAACGGTGAATTGATGTGTGAAAGCAAGAAGTTGTAAGTTATGATCATGGTAATTATTGTCATATAATTACAATTAGGTTACAAATATATAACTTGACCAATGTAGAGGCTGGTGGAAGTGAAATTGACAAACTTAGATAAAAACATAATCTTTTAACTAAAACATTGGCATCTCTTTGAAGTTATACGTATTATATTATTTGTACCATTTATATGTTTTGCAATTGTACTTTTCATATATGAAAAGAACAATCCTTTTTATAGCATTCGAACAATAATGGTTTACTTTGTAAATACAATAATAATAATGATGTAGCGAATTGTCCTTAACTATGTACATTCAAACAATAAATTATTGTCCATATTAATACAGTATTGCTCACATTGGTGTCTATAGCAACTTTAGTTTAGCTTGACTTGTAAAAAATGATGGTTTATAATAAAGTAAACAACTAAGTACAAAACATTGTCTACATATTAATTAGAACTCTGAATAGTCTATATACAACTCGAACTATATAGGAGTATTATGTAGATGATATATGCTATACCGATCTCCAATTTTCTAAAATCTCTTATATGACTCTAAATGTTATTTATCACAATATGATTTATGTTGCATTGTAAGGAGAAAATTATCATGACAACAAATATTTCAAGCATAAATTATTTCTTAGTCGAAGAATAAAAAAAGGGAGATGTCAATTGATCACATTGTGCCCACTATATTTCATATACAATCACAATAATATGGGTAAACTATTAATTGTCAACTAGGAAACAATCAAATAGAATTTAAAAGAAAAAATATCTAAGATTGTGAAAAAGAATATACAATGATAACCCGTGATTTTCACGGGTAACAAACTAGTTAATAGTTGATTTGGCATAGGTTAAGCATTATCCTTTGTTAAGATTCTCTCATTTACCTTAATTATCTTTTATTTTTCTCTTTCCCAAATATTTTTTATCTCCTTAATATTTCTCCTAAATATTGTTTTATCTCCCTAATATTTCTCCACCATCTCTCCCCAATATTGCTTCCTCACGTTGTTGTGGCATTAAGTTTGACACTTTTTTTTAATTCTACCTAGTACATAATTGTTCTTAATCAACTACAACTACAATTAATTGGAATATATTGACAGTATAAAAAAAGTAATGGAATATATTGAATTTAATCCATAAATGTCATAATCACTTAGAACAATTTTAAAAAATCTCAAATAAAATTGCAAGATACAAAAAATGAAATTTCAAAACATACAATAAAGTCTCTAAATTTATTCTACTCCTTTAAACAAAAAATTGGATTTAAGCCTTCTCTTGTTTGGGAGTCTTTTTTCCTCTTCTTAGCATCAACAAGGACAGTTGTTTTCCTTTTCTGGACAAATTGTAATGTTATGTCCGGGCTTTTTACAAAAAGAGCAATTTTCTACTTTGCCTTTGTGCAGCTTCTTTTCCACCTATTTCTCGCCTGAATTTCGGACGACCTTTAGTTTTCGAAACCGGAGGTTTATGAATGTGATTATCATCACCCAAATTAGAACATGGACTTGAAATAAATTAGCACATCTCAATACAATAACTGTATAGCACCATACCAATACATGCTTTGACGTACAAATTATTATGGCATAATGCGTAAAGAACTCGACTGTGAAAGATATTAGACACTGGTTTGACGTACAAATTATTACGGCACAATATCTAACAATACGTACAAATTATTCGGGCACAATACGTGTTTTGACGTACAGTATAAACCGAAGTCTTTGATATACCTTGCAGACACAATACGTAAAGAAAATTGGGGTAGATGAAAAATTATTAGGTCACAATACATCATTTGCTAAATAATTTATACTGGACACAATACGTAAACAAAAACTACATACCTTGCGGAAGGAGATCGAGTCTGTTGTATCGGAACCGATTAGATTACTCATTGTTGATTTGGGGTAGATGAAAAATTGATTTATGGAGCATAAAATTGGTATAAATTTTAGGGTTATTTCATAACAATAATCCATCCTATTGGTGGTCTGCAATAATCACTATATCCTATCAATAATCCTAATTAAATCCAACCTAAGCACCATACCTTGTAATAACGAACCAGCTGATATTTTTTGAAGTTTATGTTGGAATATTTGATAGTTTTTGGACAACCTAGCTGATATATGTGAAGTTTATGTGTAATATTTTCAAGTGATGAATCAAGAACTTGGTTTATTTGATTCACATAAACATCATAAAATATCAGCTGGTTCGTTATTAGAAAGTATGGTGTTTAGGTTGGATTTAATTGGGATTATTGATAGGATGAAGTGATTATTGCAGACCACTAATAAGATGGATTATTGTTATGAAATAACCCTAAATTTTATTGATGACAAACTTTCATGGAAAAAAATTAAACGATGGGAGGAGAAATATTAGGGACATAAAAGAATATTTAAGAGAAATATTAGGGAGATAAAAGAATATTTGGGAGAGAGAAAAATAAAAGATAATTAAGGTAAATGAGAAAATCTTAACAAAGGATAATGCTTAACCTATGCCTAATCAACTATTAATGCGTGCCTTTAGGGCACGCGTTAGAAAAACCGTTATTAGATTGGGAATATGATTATTTGTATAAATTGACTGTACTTTTAATTTAATGTTATAATGTACTAAGTATAATATTATTAAAAGATAGAAAAAAAAGTTTACTTACCATCAAAAAACACATTAAATTACGTTGTTTTGTCTTAAACGGTTAATAATATCCTATAATGTTAAATCATTACCTGCATCTAATTTAGTACATTAGTAATACATTAAATAAGATATCAGATCTCTAAATAAAACGCGTATTAATCTTATAAAGTAAACCGGTAAAAAACGATATACTACGGATGTTAAAAGACGTTTACAAATTATTAAATTACATTTTCACTTCTTTTTTCCAATTAATCAATATTTATCTATATTATTAAAGGAAACTTTTTCGAGCGATTACAAAGATCCCAAGTTTTCGAAACTACCTAAATTATTATTTTATTTAGAGATAATATTTTTAGTTAGAGATAATATTTTATCACATCATGATCATAAGCAACAGTAAAGAAATTGTAAAGCTAATAGAATTCAGCTATTACGGGGTATCTTTTATGCAAGCTAAATTGATTATAATTTAAAAGTAAAATAAATTAGTATATAAACCAAAGGTTGAATATCTGCCATTAGTCGGTCAATATTCCCACCTCCATGGATTAATCACAAATTAATATGAACTTATTAATTTCTATTGTGCACATTAATTTTGTTACATGCACCTAATATAGTTCTATATTAAAAAAAATTAATTGTATATTTTTTTATGAGTTTTCAGGAAACATGAAGAAAGGATTTGGATAATTGCAATATCAACAAAGATTAATATTTTTTTAATTGTATCAATGTTTTTTTGGTAAGTTGACAAATACACGTATATGTTTGTTGTTCAGTAGCCAATCAACTTTAAAGTTCAATGTAACCCTAATATTACATTCTTACGTACAATTGTGTAGCATATTATTATTTTATTTCATTAATTTTTATGTAGTACCCCATATGATATGATTGTGTTATTAACTTTCAGTTTGAAAAATTCACCGTTTCTTTTGTTTTATTTTCAGGATTTCGAGACAAATTGACAAAAGTGCAATGTAACATTCAGGATATATGGGTCGGTTATGTCATATCTGAGGAGACTAAGCATAGTTATGTGTGGAACATAGTTAACACAAAATTTTGTATTTTTTCTGTCCTAATGAATAGTTTACACTTATTTTATTTTGTTTCTGTCCTAATGAATAGTTTACACTTACCTTATTTTGTGAGGGGAAAAATAAAGTAAATGTAAACTATTAATGGAGATGGATGAAGTAGCCCAGTAATTAAGTTTATCCATAGCAGTCATAAGGTCGTTATATAATGATTTGTTTTGCCATTTTTTTAGGTTAACATGTAAGCTCGCAAGCCGCTTGAATTGCGATACAAGTTCATGGACTCTAATTAAGGTAGTAAACACACAATATAATATAAGACAAAATATTTGGGTATGATATATATGTAGAGGTTAAATCATCAAGCTATGATTTAAGTCTTGAATCTTGAAATCGATATGAACTACGTAGTAGACTTTCTACAATAGTACAATTTCCTTGAGTCTGTTAGATTGTTTTCACATTAATTTAAAGACTTTTGATACAAGGAAATTTCTCATGTTTGAGAGTTATTTATCCGCGTACAACAAAGAGGGTGCAAATGTCAATTGATATTTAATAAATAGGGTGCATTGTCATGAATCAATCTACGGAGTATGTATCAACTTTTATAAACTACAGTATTTAATTAAATAAGTTGATAAAAATATCTATTCAATTCATTTAGATAGTATGCAATAATTGGGTATTATATTTTTCCTCAAACTATATGAGATAAAATTTGTTTCATCACGTGAATAATACAATCCTATTTGCATTAAAGAAGTTGATTTGCGATGCAAAAGGCCGGTATCAAGCATTTAAGCGTATATCTTATAAAATACCACCATCACAATCCTATAGACATAATACCACTAATATTTGTGTGCATATGTGCTTTTCCTATGAATTACGCACAACAATTCAGATTGAGTTTTTTCATTCTTTACGCCTGTAGATCTAGTTAGAGATTGCTCTGTATTTTGCCTTTTTTTTTGTTGACTATGTTTTCTTTATTATTGATTACATTGATTATATTATGCGTCCTTAAAATCTTAATTATTTTATAAGAGGTGACATTTATGTTCAAGTAAGTCATTTATGATAAATAAAAACTATGTGAATTATCTAAGTAAACAGTAGGAGTCAAGGTAGGCTTTAATTATTGTAGTTCTATTGTTGTCTTAGTTTGTAAATTTAAAGTCCTTCTGTAACATTGAGTAAGAACGGAGTGTTATTAGTTATGTTTGATTACATTTCAATTGTATTAGGGATAAGGCAAAACAAGAGTCTCATCTCGCTATAGCCTATACATTAATCAATAGTCTAATAATAGTATAAAAGAATATAGATGGAAGACGTACTTTTCAAAAGTGATATTAAATTAAAACCAAGCTAAAATATATAGGATAATTTTAAATTATACATGACAGGGCACTACATATAGGCCCGTGCATTTCACGGACATTATATCTAGTATATATACTTAAAAGAGGAACTTTTAGAGCGATTTCATTGGCTATTATTTTAGATCGATTTCATTGGCTATTGCTTTTGTTGAATAAATTATGTGTATAAATAAATAGATAATGCAAATAATAACTATAATTATTATAACTTATTAATTACGGTAGAAGAATAAATGGAAGTGTGGACCAACTACAATTCTATATAAGCACAAAGTCATAGTTGTAAGTTGAGTCTTATACAGCCGCACTATAAAACTCAATCATCCTCCGACCTTGTGCGTCAATCATGTATCCTTTCGGCAATTGATGTAGTTTTATATCGAGTATTGATTTTAGACTTTACTCTAATTAATGCCTAATCTTTGTACTATAGTTTTCATGTATAATATTTGAGTCGATTAATTTTAATTTGTTTAACATTTTTCATGCTAATGAGTTGTGGGGTATTTTGTAGTGCAGGTAAACATGTTGATTACCTGTTCACGTGAAGATTAAATAGTATGAATTGTCAAAAGGGATATTCATCGTAAGTCTTTGTTTTAATTGACCTCGAGAATTGAGCAAAGCTACACCTACGTACGCCTCTTATTTATTTATTTATTTTACTAGTTTAGGACTCGTGCATAGACAATTTATGTAGGCAAGTTTTAAAATTTTATAATATAATATTATATTACTATAATTCTTATATAAATGATTTATATTACCTGGAAAATATGTAATGAAAAGCCAACATCGATTAATTCATTGAATTGTAATGGATAAATAAGAGAGAACATTATGATAATTGGTAAGTTTAAATAATTCACAATTATTTTGTACCAAAAAAAGTCACAATTTTTTTTAGCGTTTTTCTACATGATACCCTTTTATTTTCACGAATTATACATGATACCCCTCGTTTTTCAAAAACATTATTGGTACCCCTAAACTTAATGAAAACCTCTAAAAATACCCAATATGCTCTAATCCGCCTCGTTTAAGTATTTAGTTTATGTACTTTTTGTTGATATTTTGACAATAGTTTGTCATACCATTAACATAAATATAAGTTTAAATAGGTGCAATTCGAATTTCTAAGGGATAAACTTTGACATGCTTTTATAAAGTTAAAAAATGGAAATAAGGTACTCTACTCAGATTTATAAATTAGCAAAACAACACTCTACTTAGATTTATCACCAACTTTTTTCCTAAGGTACTTGTATTATTTTTTCCCCAGTAATTAGGTCATATAGATGATATAAGTAATTAAAAGGTTAGTGAGTAAACAAATACAGATTTTGCTTAAGTGAATTGGTTTTAAATGATGGAACTGAGAATCATCCCACCATCTATGAACGAAAGACGTACTCCAGGGTGAAAGTTTTAATTATAAACCATATATTTCGTACTCAAAAAATTCCATGTAAATTTTAGTTGACACAGACTATTTGTCGTGCAAAGCAAAAAATAACTTTAAAATGAGAAAATGATGCAGTTTTACCAAGAATACGCAAATAGTTCAAATATCATACATTGAACAATCTAGTTACATGCAAATTGCAAATTTTTAATGGAAGAGGTAGAAGTCAGAGTGATTTTTACACCAATGTCATCTCTATCCTATTCTGACTTGTGACACTAATTAGCTTATTTAACTCTTGAGCATGAACTACTTTACTGTCACTTATTACCGACTTGTACAGTTGTACTCTTTTCAACCCCTTTCTTCAACGACCTTAGGCGTGGTTTCATACTCTTTAGATAGCAGGACTGTAGGTGAACCATCGACTTCAAAACTTCAATTAATGTAGCTTCAAACTGAGTTCCATCAGGCTCAAGGATTCTCAAAGCCGGTGCAACAACTTCCATGGGAAGATGATAGAGTTACACCAGGTGTATGAGGTCCTCATACACCACCAATAATAACGCGCCACTTCTCCAACTCAAAGAATCTAATTTAATCTAATTAATCCCTTGATTCCTTCATTAATTACCCCCCTAATTAATGTTCTCGGTATTGCCATATATTTTATTAATTAAAAAAAACTTCTCTCCTAATTTTTATTTAACTCTTATTTATTACTAATACCTTTTATTATTTTTAGTATTTATGTATACCTTTAATATTTCGTATATTTATGTATACCTCTAATATACGTACACAGTCCTGTATACGCTACGGTTTAATATACATACTGTATTAATTTCTTTATACGGTATGATTATTCCTTATATGTATGTTTATGTATTTACGAAAATACATTATTTGCGTTAATTTTTTTTTTAATTTTTTTTTCAATTAATACTTTTCATATAATACCTTTTTTTGTCTTATATTTAAATTTTGTTTAAAATTTATTATTTTAAATTATATCTAAATTTCGTTGTATTTTTTTTTTTGCGTAATGTTTTATTTTATACACAGTGGTTTTAATATTTAATTTGTTTAAATTAAATTTTTTTATTAAAATTTTAAATTTTAAATTAAATTTATTTTATGATTAATTTTCATTGTACTTTTTTTTTTGCTTATGTGGGTATGAATAAGTTATGTCTTTTTTTATACACATTATTTTAAAATTTTAATTAAATTGATTAATATTTTATTTTTTTAAGTTATACAAAGTATTTGCTAATATCCATGACGGGAAGTTTAAAGGACCTTATATATATATATATATATATATATATATATATATATATATATCTATATATATATATATATATATATATATATATATATATATATATATATATATATATATATATATATATATATATAAGAGAGAGAGAGAGAGAGAGAGAGAGATATATATATATATATATATAGATATATATATATATATATAGAAGAAGGATCAAGTGAGTCCACCAAAAAACATTGAGTCCCTAAGTCCTATTTAGAGCCATTAAAAAGATAGGATGAAGGGTTGAGATTGAAGAGGAAAAACAAGGGATTAGAGCAAAAAGTAGGGAATCATTACTAATTAAACACTTTCCCTCACTACCTTCACTAATCAACCACTAATTTTACTATATAACATTTATTTTCCACTCACTTCTCTCTCATCTCACACAATTACATTTATCTCATCTCTCTAAAAACCCAAAAAATTCAAAAACATGCAAAAAAAAATTTCCCCCTTCATTCTCTCATCCTCATCCGTCATCCCCATACACCACCCACATACCACCCACCACTCACACACCCGCCGCCACCACGATGCACCACCCACCACTCACACACCCGCCACCATCACCACGACGCATCTCTTCTGCCGGCGACCACAACACCACCAGCCACCCTTCTCGTCTCCTCCAACAACCACCACCACCACCACCAACAACACACCTCCTTAACCGCCATTCTCACAACCCAAAACACCACCTCCATTACCGCCATTCTCACAACCCAAAACACAACCACCCCTACTTTTCCACCACCACAAACACCACGACGGCCGCCACCACCAACAACACCACCACCCACGAACTGCCACCACCTTTGTCGCCCTCACACAACGCCTCCTCACCTACCTCCCTCCAGATCTGGCTCCTCCCTTCTATTTCCGTCACCCACAACCGCCACCCTCCTCTCTTCCTCTGTCGCGACTGTCTCCACCACCACCACCTTCTCCCATCACGGTTTCGCAGGCCATACCACCAACAAAACGCCAGACCACACTCCTCTCCTTCCTCTTTCCTTTCGGCCAGATCTCGCGTCTGGTTTGTTGGTGTGGTGGTGTTGGAGTGCGTGATGAGGGTGGTTTTTCTTTTATTTTATTTTTTTGTTTTTCATTAGCAAATGTGTTGATGATGTTCCAGTGTTATGTTTCGTGTGTTGTTCTTTTTTTTTTTTTTTTTTGTTTTTGTTTTTTTTAAGGTTGGTGGATTGTTTTGTTTTGTTTTATAATGTTTTGTTTGTGATTTGTCTCGCGTTTTTTTTTTGTTATTTTTTTTTTTGACAATTTCTTTATTCTAGATATCGTCTTGCTATAGTTTTCAAAATCGTATTATTATGATTTTTATTCTTAGATCTAATAAATATATTTATTATACTCATTTTTCTTTACATTTACACTCGTATTTCTTTACATTTACACTCATATTTCTTTACATTTACACACATTTTTCAGATTTACACTCATATTTCTTTACATTTACACTCATATTTCTTTACAATTACACTCGTATTTCTTTACATTTACACTAATAATTTTTACATTTACACTTGTATTTCCTCATATTTACACTCGTTTTTATTTAAATTTACACTTGTATCTCCTCACATTTACACTCGTATTTCTCTTAAATTTACACTTGTATCTCCTCACATTTACACTCGTATTTCTTTAAATTTACACTCATATTTCTTAACATTTACAGTCGTATTTCTTAACATTTACACTCGTATTTTTTGACATTTACACTTGTATTTCTTTACATTTACACTCGTTAAAATTATATAAAATTGCACTCATATTTTTTGTGGATATGAGTTGGTGGGGAAGGACGATGATGGTGGCGTTTTTTGGAAGTCGGACTAAAGTTTTACTCGTAAAGGACAAAGTTACACTTATAAAGGACCAAATTCACGCTCAAAGGACAAAAGTTACACTCTAAAACCTTCAAATTGACTAAAAAATCAAATTTACACTCTTAAAATGTTACATTTACACTCGTAAAACATCAAATTTACACTTGTAAAATGTTAAAATTATATAAATTCAAAATCTCCTTCACAAAAAATCAAATTTACACTCTTAAAATGTTACATTTACACTCTTAAAACATCACATTTACACTTGTAAAATGTTAAAATTATATAAATTCAAAATTTCCGTCACAAAAAATCAAATTTACACTCTTAAAATGTTACATTTACACTCGTAAAACATCACATTTACACTTGTAAAATGTTAAAATTATATAAATTCAAAATTTCCGTCACAAAAAATCAAATTTACACTCTTAAAATGTTACATTTACACTCGTAAAACATCACATTTACACTTGTAAAATGTTAAAATTATATAAATTCAAAATTTCCCTCACAAAAAATCAAATTTACACTCTTAAAATGTTACATTTACACTTGTAAAATGTTAAAATTATATAAATTCAAAATTTCCGTCACAAAAAATCAAATTTACACTCTTAAAATGTTACATTTACACTCGTAAAACATCACATTTACACTTGTAAAACTCATACAACATTACATTTACACTTCAAAATCAAACTCAAAACTGATTAATTAGGGGCTAGAGAGAGAAAGAAAAATTAATTAGTGTATAAAAATTTGATTAGTGGTAATTTTTTTTGGTAATTTTCAATCTCAACCACCCATCTCAATCCAACCATCCACATTTTTTTCCTTTTCTTTTTAATGGCCTTTAATCAAATTCATCTCAACCATCCATTGAGTCCATCCAATGACCCTTAGAGGGACTTATGGAGTATGGACTCAATGACACATGTTAGACTCATTAGAACTCCCTCTCTCTCTCTCTCTCTCTATATATATATATATATATATATATATATATATATATATATATATATATATATATATATATATATATATATATATATATATATATATATATATATATATATATATATATATATATATATATATATATATATATATAGAATTAGGTTCAAATGAGTCCATCTTACTTAGATGAGTCCATGAGTCCTAATCTTAGCCATTAGATTATAACAAAATCAATGGTCAAGATCAATTACGAAAATAAACGGTTATAAATCACAAAAACCCTAATTCTCTTCATTTTACCACCTCTCACTTATCTTTCTTCCTCCCTTTCTCTCTCTACCTCCCACACCGATCCCCCTCCTTACGCCCACGCCACGCCGCCTCCACGCCAACATCGCCGCCACCAACAATCCTTCCTTGCCGCGACCACCGCCACACCCTCCGCTTCACCATTCGTAGCCTCTTTTTTTTTTTTTTTTGTTTTTTATTTTCTAGATCGAGAATAGGAGTGATTGTTGGTTGTTTTTTAAGTGTGGGGCTGCTGGAGTGGTGATGCCGTGGTGGTGGTGAGTCGGCCGCCGCTTTGCATTCTCTCTTTCTCTCTTTTTTTTTTTTTTCTTTCCTTTTTCTCTTTTTTGTTTGGAAAATTTCAGATTTACAAATAAATTTATGCGACCTTTCATTTTACAAATAAATTTATGCGACCTTTCCTTTTTTTTTCGAAAATTTACTAATTTTTTTATCATTTGTGTCAAAAATTTTAGATCTTGATTAAAAATATGAGATATTTCATATTTAATCTTTAATTACAAAATATCAATATGAAAGGTGATGCGGCGGGACATAAACCTATTTCCCTTCTCTCTTTTTTTTTTTTTTTTTTTTTTTTTTTTTTTTTTTTGATCTTTCTCTTTCCTTTTTTTTTTTTTTTTTTTTTTTTTTTTTTTTTTTTTCATTGGTGGTGCGTGATGGCCGTTGTTGCGGGGGACGCCATGGTGGTGGTCGAGGCGGTGGCGGTGGTCGAGTTGGTGATGTTGGTGGTTAAAAATAAAGTTTCAAGATGTTTAAAGTTACATTTATATGGACTAAAGTTACGTTTATTGGACTAAAGTTGATATACACTCAAAGTTGATATGGACTAATTATATTTATTAAGGATTTAAATTAAAGTTACGTTTATATGGACTAAAGTTTCATTTTAAAGCAAAAAAATCATTAAAAAATCATACATTATTTCATAAAAACAAATTTTTATATTAAAAAATGGTCTAAAAAAATTAAAGTTACACATTTTAGCATTAAAGTTTCCTAAAACATTAAAGTTATATTTAAAAAATGACAATTTAAAAAATTATAAACCAAAGAAAATTAACTAAATTCAAATTTTTATATTTTATATTGTCTAAAAAATTAAAGTTTCAATTTTTAGCATTAAAGTTTCATTGAAAACATTAAAGTTATATTTATAAATCTGTAAAAATAAATAAATTTAAAGTTTAATATTAAAAATTAGTTAAAAAAATTAAAGTTTCAATTTTTAGCATTAAAGTTTCATTAAGTAAAACATTAAAGTTATATTTATAAATCTGTAAAAATAAATAAATTCAAAGTTTAATATTAAAAATTAGTTAAAAAAATTAAAGTTTCAATTTTTAGCATTAAAGTTTCATTCGTAAAACATTAAAGTTACATTTATAAATCAGTAAAATTAAATAAATTCAAATTTTAATATTAGAAATTGGCCAAAAAAATTAAAGTTTTAACTTTTAGCATTAAAATTTCATTCATAAAAGTTAAACTTATAATTGTAAAGAATTAAAGTTAAACTAATAAATTAAAGTTTCAGTTATAAAACATTAAAGTTTTCATCTTAGAATTGTAAAATCTCAACCATCCATTTTAGAGATCAATGGCTAGGATTAGGACTTAGTGGACTCACCATTTTAGGTGGACTCATTTGAACTTGCCTATATATATATATATATATATATATATATATATATATATATATATATATATATATATATATATATATATATATATATATATATATATATATATATATATATATATATATATATATATATAGGATTTGACATATGACAAGTATAAGTTAGTGGGTGCGAGTGGTTTAGTTGATGCTTTCCTTACTAAGTGTCTCATGTTCGAATCCTCTTGTGGGTTTTTCTTTTTGTTTTTGGCATAATTTTGCACAAGTTAACCGAATGCTATTCTAATACTTGAAGACATAAACTCAATACTGTGAAAATGAATTAAGAAAAATAGTCATTGATTTTGATTGATCATACATTATTTGTTTAAGGAAGTCAAATGATATACAAAAAAAAAAAAAAAATCATACTTCCTATTTACAACCTACGACTATAATTAGTATATTGAGAATATTGAGAATTTGAATATTGTGACCTAAATTGTGGAGTCTGGGGGAGAACGTCGGAGTATTTTGTGACACGGTAAAACGTGGAGTATTTTGTGTACCACTAAAGCCACTCATAAAGGATGAAGCATCATCGTTTGCAACATGTCGGGTTGGGTTCGTATTTGGGGGGAGCGTAGTGGTCGTCGGATCCTCATCATTTGTCTTTCCTTCTCTTTGTCTGTCTTACAATACGTCTTCTCGCCATTCCCTCGCTTGTCTCTCTAATGTCACCTTCTTGTTGAGGTGTGTTTATGATAGTCTCCCTAGGTCGTAGTCTCCTACGACCCCACATTTTTGAGGAAACTCCACCTGCCGCAAATGAATCTATAGACTGTATCCCAGCACGAGCCTCCAACTCTGTGATTAGTTCATCGGTTCTACTATTATAAATGGCAGAAGACCCTTCACTTTGCATAGCCAACCTCTTAATGTAATCATTTTTTACCGTTATCTCAAGAGACCTTTTAACACGTTCTGACTCATCCGGGTTGTAGTACCCAACCCGAATATTTTCGTATCCTCTAACCAAATCCTTGCGCCAGCGATCCAATATGTATTTGTCTGGGATAGCTTTTACGTCCAACACATCAAGACACTTCATGATATGGCGACATAAGATCCCTCTAAATTCAAACATCTTACAACCACATTTATACTCACCAGTGATTGTGTCAATACTCACTTCAAAACTTCTTCGATCTTTCTTCCAAAATGCTTCTGTCACTTTTGATGTGGCCCTAAACCTCTTGATGAAACCCAAACTATTTGGAAGAGTTTCAACGTTGATGCTTATACAACCATATACCTCAGTTTTCACTTCTCCGAATTTACTGTTTGTGTAGAACTTACTAAAGATATCCTCGAATAATATCATGGGATCCCATTTAAGTAGGCTCTTAATGTCTTTGGCGTTATTGACTTTCTCGTCCTCCACCTTTTTCTCTATGGCATCCTCGTACTGCTTCATGAATTGCATCAGGCCGGTTTCTATGCTCATGTACGTTTTAATAAATCTGTTTGTTTGTTCACTCCTCTGAGTAGAAGACATACCCGCATGCCCACCGCTTCTCATATTCCATGCACCCCTCAACCATTTGTTGCGTCGCAAGTTGTATTTTTCCATGAAATCGTCCCACATATCTTGCAGTTCCTCCTCCGTGATACTTTCGTGAACAAGCGTACGCAAATCTCTATCAATTTGAGGAAATTGTGGGTGGTCTTTTAAATTCTTATTAGCGTTTTGAAGAATATGCCAAAGGCATAATCTATGTTTAGTCTCCGGGAACACTTTCTTGATTGCCCCCTCCATTGCTTTACATTGATCAGTTATTAAGACGGTCGGAGCTCTCCCCATACATTCCATCCACTTCTCAAACACCCACTCGAATGACTCGGTGTCTTCGTATGAAATTAAAGCCGCTGCATATAATATTGTACTTCCATGATGATTAACTTCAATGAATGGACAAAGGCAACGGTACTGTGCTTAGGAATGTACTATCGAACGACGATGGGTCATCAAAAGCCTTGTACATGGCACGACATCGTGCATCAGACCAGAAAATGTTCAACAGCTTATTATCCGCGTCCCTTTCAACAGCGTAGTAAAAATATGGATTCTGCGCTTTTAAGCCCTCGAAATAATTTAAGACCTCTTTAGCATCACCACGAAACCTACTTTTGCGACGTTCGCTGTTGATGAAGTTTCTCGCGTCCTGTCCATTGAAATGTAGATTATGAATCCCTCCAACCTCCCTAACTAATGTGTTGAAGTTAGGGTAATTGGTATGCCACCTCTCTTCAACATCAACCTGGTCTTGAAATATTCGCTTATGTGCCTATAATTGACTACATGCCTAATAACTCGTTCAAATTGTGATTATGTACCAAATCACAAGCACAGACAAATTTTTCAAAATCGTGATTTAATTTACCAAATACATACATTTTACATGGTGTTATACACGAGCTTTTCTTCGTCGTATTGCCCTCTGAACACATAAGCCTAATCTTGTTCATCATGTGGAATCGTGGTTCTTTATCCCCAACTCCGTTTCGACGTACCCCCTGCTCCTTGAAGGGAGCCAAAAGGGCTACTACGAACATGAAGTTCAAACCCCGTCTTATAAGCGTAAGTATATGACGAAAGCGTTCAAACTGTCCCCCTAATCAAAATCCGCACCAACCGTAGGCTCAATAGCTGGTTGATTGTCTTCATTACCTTCGAACATGTCTTTGCATGCATAACAATTCGATGGCATGTGTCATTCTCGTCAATGACTTCGTTTTCTCCCTCCTCCTCGATATACAGAGCATTTAAATCAAAAGTATTCGACATTTTAAAATGATGAAGGTTGTTTTGAGAAGATGAAGCTGATGGAGTTGATGATAACTTTGACTGTGGAAGTTGAAAGGTTAATCTCAATTTACTTTTAATTATTTTTAATTTTTACTCATGTTTTATTTTTAATTATTTTTAATTTTAAAAATAAAACCTACTATTTACGGTGGAAGTTGGATGGTTAATCTCAATTTACTTTTAATTATTTTTAATTTTTATTCATATTTTATTTTTAATTATAAAATAAAACCTAGTACTATTTACGGTGGAAGTTGGAAGGTTTTCTCCCTAATTTACTTTTAATTAATTTTAATTTAAAGCAACTTTGTTGAAAACTTCCCGCCTAATTCTCCCGCCAACCTAATGCTACGATTATCCACACTCCCTATAAAACCCTACGATTTAGTCATACTGTACTTTTTTTTTTCAACTACAAAATCTTTCAAATATTAATATTATGGGTGTCTTGTCGTCACCATATTGCGACCCCTCATTTGTAACAACCCTAGAAAGCTATGACAATTTGCTCAGTAGAGATCCGACGTTCTTAATTGGGGAGGAGTTCATAGAAAGGGTGATGATCAATCGTCAGAAATTTATTGATCTTGCAGGCGCTAGGTTGGGGTTTTTACCTGGTTGTGACACTTACCCAGTCGTTCCTAGGCCAAGAAGGCCTCTTACAAGGAAAATGACATCTAAATTGTCTACTCGGGCGTATCCAACTTACTTGAAGCGACAAAGAATCGTCGACTCGACATTCAAGCTATTCTAGATTATTATGAGATTGATGATCGCGACGTAGAAGGTGAATGGAGGAACTATTAGGAGATGGAGATGGATTATATCATTAGAACTGGCGTAATTCCAAGTCACCTGTGGTGCTTTCTTGTGTAAAATGTTTAATTCGATCAAATAATATTCAAGAACTGTTATGATTACTAGCATTTGTTTTTATTTAATTTTAATTAAATTTATCTTACTTGAACAATTTAGATTAAATATATCTTACGTAAACAATTTCAGAATTTAAAAACTTTTCTATAAATTTGGCAATTATTTGGTTAAGATATAACGGGATAAAATTAAAAAAGTAACGTTATCATATAAGAGATTAAAAAAGTTAAAAAAAAATCGATAATTTCTATTTACATAAATAAAAAAATCGATTAAAGAATTTTAAAGGACACAATTTCATATTATTAAATTAATTAAAGAAGTACTTATTGTACTGGAATATTGAAGGACAAAATGTCATTTCCTAAACTTATTTATTTAAAAACAACTTCCACCTCCTTCAACAAAATTTATTAATTTCAATTTATTAATTAAAATAAAATCCGCGGCAATTGAAAGGACACATGTTGTTTCATTATCTCATCTATAAATACACATTCACTAAATGCAAACCCTAGTTTCTCAACTAACCATTTCCCATTAATTTCTATTTTCCTTCTCCATCTCTTAAAACCCTAAGCTCTAAACAACCCTAAATCTTTAAACTACAAACTTCTTTCATAAAATGGATAAGAACATTCGCTTAACAATGATACACATCGAGAGGAACAAATACTATATCCGCCGCTTAGACGATTTAGAGACGAAGATCAACGACTACCTTGATAAGATTCGGGAGATGGGTATTAGAAATGACGTCTTGTCGGAGGCGGAGAGCGATTGAAGTTGCATGCGATTATGCATTAACTATACAAGACCTCCAAAAAATAAAGGAGAATAGGATCATTCTCATGGAAGAGAATGACTCCCTTGAAAATGTTATTGTTAATTTTTTTCAAATTAATTTAGTATGTATGTATGGATGTTGTACCCAAATCCACAATTTTTCCTATTTGGGTATTCATCTCGGTTTGTAAGTTTTTAATTTGTATAGTATTTAAATTTTATAAAATGTGGGCTTCTAGTATTTTCCATTCATGTACTTTTATTCAATTCCATCTCTTTTACTTGTATACTTGAACCGTTAAAATTGATTTGACAAAACACAACACAAAAAGAATAATGAAATGAACAATTTAAATTGATTTGACATAATACAAACCATAAAGAGTAATAAAAAATACGTCTTTCTCCTTCTCTTTGTCCCTGTTTTAATACGTCTTCGCCATTCCCTCGCTTGTCCGGGGGGAGGGGGGGTCTCTAATGTCACCTTCTTGTTGAGGTGTGTTTATGATAGTCTCCCTAGGTCGTAGTCTCCTACGACCCCACATTTTTGAGGAAACTCCACCGCCGCAAATGAATCTATAGATCGATCCCAAAGACGAGCCTCCAACTTGATTAGTTCATCGGTTCTACTATTATAAATGGCATAAGACCCTTCACTTTGCATAGCCAACCTCTTAATGTAATCATTTTTTACCGTTATCTCAAGAGACCTTTTAACACGTTAACTCATCCGGGTTGTAGTACCCAACCCGAATATTTTCGTATCCTCTAACCAAATCCTTGCGCCTGATCCAATATGTATTTGTCTGGGATAGCTTTTACGTCCAACACATCAAGACACTTCATGATATGGCGACATAAGATCCCTCTAAATTCAAACATCTTACAACCACATTTATACTCACCAGTGATTGTGTCAATACTCACTTCAAAACTTCTTCGATCTTTCTTCCAAAATGCTTCTCACACTTTTGATGTGGCCCTAAACCTCTTGATGAAACCCAAACTATTTGGAAGAGTTTCAACGTTGATGCTTATACAACCATATACCTCGTTTTCACTTCTCCGAATTTCTTGTTTGTGTAGAACTTACTAAAGATATCCTCGAATAATATCATGGGATCCCATTTAAGTAGGCTCTTAATGTCTTTGGCGTTATTGACTTTCTCCTCCACCTTTTTCTCTATGGCATCCTCGTCTTTGCTTCATGAATTGCATCATTTCTATGCTCATGTACGTTTTAATAAATCTGTTTGTTTGTTCACTCCTCTGAGTAGAAGACATACCCGCACAGAAAGTGTCTTTCCAAAAAACAGGCATCCACCGCTGTCTCATATTCCATGCACCCCTCAACCATTTGTTGCGTCGCAAGTTGTATTTTTCCATGAAATCGTCCCACATATCTTGCAGTTCCTCCTCCGTGATACTTTCGTGAACAAGCGTACGCAAATCTCTATCAATTTGAGGAAATTGTGGGTGGTCTTTTAAATTCTTATTAGCGTTTTGAAGAATATGCCAAAGGCATAATCTATGTTTAGTCTCCGGGAACACTTTCTTGATTGCCCCCTCCATTGCTTTACATTGATCAGTTATTAAGACGGTCGGAGCTCTCCCCATACATTCCATCCACTTCTCAAACACCCACTCGAATGACTCGGTGTCTTCGTATGAAATTAAAGCCGCTGCATATAATATTGTACTTCCATGATGATTAACTTCAATGAATGGACAGAAAGGCAACTGGTACCTGTTGCTTAGGAATGTACTATCGAACGACGATGGGTCATCAAAAGCCTTGTACATGGCACGACATCGTGCATCAGACCAGAAAATGTTCAACAGCTTATTATCCGCGTCCCTTTCAACAGCGTAGTAAAAATATGGATTCTGCGCTTTTAAGCCCTCAAAATAATTTAAGACCTCTTTAGCATCACCACGAAACCTACTTTTGCGACGTTCGCTGTTGATGAAGTTTCTCGCGTCCTGTCCATTGAAATGTAGATTATGAATCCCTCCAACCTCCCTAACTAATGTGTTGAAGTTCCGGGTAATTGGTATGCCAGCTCTGTCGTTCAACATCAACCTGGTCTTGAAATATTCGCTTATGTGCCTATAATTGACTACATGCCGGCTAACTTCAGGATTCAAATTGTGATTATGTACCAAATCACAAGTACAGATTACAAATTTTTCAGTGTCGTGATTTAATTTACCAAATACATACATTTTACATGGTGTTATACACGAGCTTTTCTTCGTCGTATTGCCCTCTGAACACATAAGCCTAATCTTGTTCATCATGTGGAATCGTGGTTCTTTATCCCCAACTCCGTTTCGACGTACCCCCTGCTCCTTGAAGGGAGCCAAAAGCTGGCTACTACGAACATGAAGTTCAAACCCCGTCTTATAAGCGTAAGTATAACAGAAAGCGGCAAACTGTTCCCCTAAATCAAAATCCGCACCAACCGTAGGCTCAATAGCTGGTTGATTGTCTTCATTACCTTACAGAACATGTGCTGCATGCCGTAACAATTCATGGTGTCATCATGTCATTCTCGTCAATGACTTCGTTTTCTCCCTCCTCCTCGATATACAGAGCATTTAAATCAAAAGTATTCGACATTTTAAAATGATGAAGGTTGTTTTGAGAAGATGAAGCTGATGGAGTTGATGATAACTTTGACTGTGGAAGTTGAAAGGTTAATCTCAATTTACTTTTAATTATTTTTAATTTTTACTCATGTTTTATTTTTAATTATTTTTAATTTTAAAAATAAAACCTACTATTTACGGTGGAAGTTGGATGGTTAATCTCAATTTACTTTTAATTATTTTTAATTTTTATTCATATTTTATTTTTAATTATAAAATAAAACCTAGTACTATTTACGGTGGAAGTTGGAAGGTTTTCTCCCTAATTTACTTTTAATTAATTTTAATTTAAAGCAACTTTGTTGAAAACTTCCCGCCTAATTCTCCCGCCAACCTAATGCTACGATTATCCACACTCCCTATAAAACCCTACGATTTAGTCATACTGTACTTTTTTTTTCAACTACAAAATCTTTCAAATATTAATATTATGGGTGTCTTGTCGTCACCATATTGCGACCCCTCATTTGTAACAACCCTAGAAAGCTATGACAATTTGCTCAGTAGAGATCTGACGTTCTTAATTGGGGAGGAGTTCATGGAAAGGGTGATGATCAATCGTCAGAAATTTATTGATCTTGCAGGCGCTAGGTTGGGGTTTTTACCTGGTTGTGACACTTACCCAGTCGTTCCTAGGCCAAGAAGGCCTCTTACAAGGAAAATGACATCTAAATTGTCTACTGGGCGTATCCAACTTACTTGAATAAAGAATCGTCGTACTCGACATTCAAGCTATTCTAGATTATTATGAGATTGATGATCGCGACGTAGAAGGTGAATGGAGGAACTATTAGGAGATGGAGATGGATTATATCATTAGAACTGGCGTAATTCCAAGTCACCTGTGGTGCTTTCTTGTGTAAAATGTTTAATTCGATCAAATAATATTCAAGAATTGTTATGATTACTAGCATTTGTTTTTATTTAATTTTAATTAAATTTATCTTACTTGAACAATTTAAATTAAATATATCTTACGTAAACAATTTCAGAATTTAAAAACTTTTCTATAAATTTGGCAATTATTTGGTTAAGATATAACGGGATAAAATTAAAAAAGTAACGTTATCATATAAGAGATTAAAAAATTTAAAAAAAAATCGATAATTTCTATTTACATAAATAAAAAAATCGATTAAAGAATTTTAAAGGACACAATTTCATATTATTAAATTAATTAAAGAAGTACTTATTGTACTGGAATATTGAAGGAAAAAATGTCATTTCCTAAACTTATTTATTTAAAAACAACTTCCACCTCCTTCAACAAAATTTATTAATTTCAATTTATTAATTAAAATAAAATCCGCGGCAATTGAAAGGACACATGTTGTTTCATTATCTCATCTATAAATACACATTCACTAAATGCAAACCCTAGTTTCTCAACTAACCATTTCCCATTAATTTCTATTTTCCTTCTCCATCTCTTAAAACCCTAAGCTCTAAACAACCCTAAATCTTTAAACTACAAACTTCTTTCATAAAATGGATAAGAACATTCGCTTAACAATGATAGACATCGAGAGGAACAAATACTATATCCGCCGCTTAGACGATTTAGAGACGAAGATCAACGACTACCTTGATAAGATTCGGGAGATGGGTATTAGAAATGACGTCTTGTCGGAGGCGGAGCAGTTGAAGTTGCATGCAGATTATGCATCTGCTATACAAGACCTCCAAAAAATAAAGGAGAATAGGATCATTCTCATGGAAGTGAATGACTCCCTTGAAAATGTTATTGTTAATTTTTTTTTCAAATTAATTTAGTATGTATGTATGGATGTTGTACCCAAATCCACAATTTTTCCTATTTGGGTATTCATCTCGGTTTGTAAGTTTTTAATTTGTATAGTATTTAAATTTTATAAAATGTGGGCTTCTAGTATTTTCCATTCATGTACTTTTATTCAATTCCATCTCTTTTACTTGTATACTTGAACCGTTAAAATTGATTTGACAAAACACAACACAAAAAGAATAATGAAATGAACAATTTAAATTGATTTGACATAATACAAACCATAAAGAGTAATAAAAAATGAACAATTCAAATTTGATTTGACTAAACACAACTTGAAATGACTATTGTTGTTGCGTGTGTAAGAAAATCCAGCGGCATGCATAAAGTCACAAGTCTGAAAATGATTTGACTTCCAAATCACATCAAATCACAACTTTTAATAAAAAAAAAAATCGATTTTAAAACCCTAAATGCTTCATTTTCCCATTATAAAAGACAAAAGACATTCATCTAAAAATTATCCTTCAAAATACAAACCCTAATCGATTATTTTCCATACTCCTCCATTCTCAATCAAGGTATTTATTCTTTTATCTTCAATTATTGTTTGAGTTTTTTGTTTTTGTCACAATCGATTTTATTGAGTAAATCCCAAACCCAAATCGATTTTTTTAACTATCTATTTAATTGATTGTGCGGTTGTTGCTTCTTAATTTAATTAGCTTGTTTCAGATGGATAGACAGTTTATTGCTTTCTTAGTTGAATACATAATGGATCGCAGAAACGTTCTCGCTCGGTTGCGAGAGATTGACACTCAGTTAGAAACCCTAATCACCAGAGCGTCTCATTTACGAGACTTTGCGATAACAAGAGGGATGCAGGACGTGCAAGCAAATATGGATAATATGATAAGCTATGTAAGGGCAAATCGCGAACCAGCGCAAATAGAAATTAGGAAAATTGAATGGGAGATTGTTCAACTTGAATCTCTTGGATTTAATTAATTTTAGTTAATATTACGTATTTTGTAAGGATTATTATAAGTATGGTTTGTATTATATTTTATAAATCTATGAAGATCCTTTTTCATTACCAAAATAATCCACATGCATGTCTCTTCAGTTGCTATATTAACATTCAAATTTATACTAAAAAAAAATAAGTAGAGGATAAAACCACAAAATATAACAACCAAAATGGATTATTATTAAGATAAAATTTAAAAAAAAAAGTACAATATTAAGCCTAATCCTTATTAACTAAGGACGATAAAGTCTTAATATCATCTTCAAATTCTTCCCTAAGTTTGTAACATTTTTCATAAGTACCCAACACGGATTTGATGAAACCATCCGCTTCCTTCTCCATTTTCTTTATGCCTTTTACATAACAATCGTTGCGAATTTCAATCGCCCCGACCACCATCTTCATCACTTTCAACTCCTGTTCACGGAGCATGGAAACTTGTTTTTCTAAAAAACTCAAAGATTGAATCAAAATATCGTCAAGGCCTCCCATTTGAAATTTCTAAGTTTTTAGAGAGAAGATAAAGAGAGATAAAGTGGATGAGTAAGAAAAGGTTAGGTAGAAATGGATACTTCTTTTAACTCACCCGTATTTATAATAAGGATGGTGACCTTTGGTGAACCATAACATGAATAAATTAAATTAAATTAAATTAAATTAAATTAAATTAAATTAAATTAAATTAAATTAAATTAAATAAAGTGGTTCATGAATAAATTAAATTAAACTATTAAATTAAATAATACGCCTCAGAATACTAAAAGACAGAATTTTCTAAGATTACAATATTAAGGAAAATAACAATATTAAGGAAAATTAAAGATTATAATATTAAGGAAAACTAAATTAATAAAAACTAAAACTAAATTAAAGGTTACAATATTAAGGAAAAAAATAAAACTAATTTCTAAGATAAAGAAGGCAAAATAGTCTCTAAGGCCCCGATCTCCCTCTCCAAGTCCTTCCTGAAATCGTATGTCCTTTGATAGTCACTTAAGAAGGATTGTATGAGGGCCTCGAGTGATTTGTCGAAATCTTTGACACCTCTTTCATGCCAACGGTTGCGGCGTTCCATAAGGGATTTCATCCTCGAAACATGCTCCAACTCCGTCACACGGAGCTCATCCACCAAAGCTTGTTTACCTCTGATTGATCTCTTAACAACATCAACGGCCGCGTTTTCCATCTTGACGTATACAAAAATAAGGATTAAATTAAAATTAAGAATATTAAAGGTATTATTGAGAGAAGAGAGAGAGAGAGAGAGAGAGAGAGAGAGAGAGAGAGAGAGAGAGTAGTTGAATAAATAGAGAAGAGATGAAAACAAGTATTATTGAGAGAAGTTAGAGAGAGACTGTGATTATGTTTTAGTTGATATGATAATAAACAAAAAATGCTTATAAAGGTTGTAGTATTTACTAATCCGTGGCTTTATTTGTGATTGGTCACTTATAGGATGAACGACCACGACTTTATTGACAACTGAACGACCACGATTAACTATTAAGTACCATCACTTTTTATGTTGTTTTAACCCTAAATTGTCCTTTTCCCGCCAAAAAATTCGTACAATCCTATTGATCATACGTTGCAACGATTAGTCGATAGCAACGTACGATCTCATATTAAGTCTTGGAAACTTGTTAAAATTAGTCCTACACTGTTGATCGGAATAATTAACTAATTATAGCAACATACGATTGATAACAACTTAACTTAGGTCTTAAATTTATGTCTTACGTCCCGAGACATAGGTATCTACACCCGTATTCATCGTACATTGCTATGATTAGTCAATAGCAACGTACGATCTATAACATCTTAAACATAGGTATCTAAACCCGTATTGATCGTACATTGATATAATTAGTCAATAACAATGTACGATCTATAACATCTTAAACCATAAGACATAGCTATCTAAACTCGTATTGATTGTATATTACTATGATTAGTCAATAGCAACGTTCGATCGATAACATCTTAAACCATAAGACATAGGTATCTAAACTCGTATTGATTGTATATTGCTATGATTAGTCAATAGCAACGTTCGATCGATAAAATCTTAAACCATAAGACATAGGTACCTAAACTCGTATTGATCGTATATTGTTATGGTTACTCAATAGCAATGCACGATCGATAACATCTTAAACCATAAGACATAGGTATCTTAATCAAGTCTTGCGTTCCGATCATATATAAACTCATATTGATCAAACGTTGCTAAAATTAGTACTACACTGTTGATCGGGACAATTAACTAATTATAACAACATACGATTGATAAGATCTTAAACCATAACTAGAATAACATCTTAACCTTAGGTCTTAAATTTACGTCTTAACCTTACGTATTACACATACGACCGTACATATAGCTAAAAACCCTAAAACCACAAATAAACCCTATAAACCCAAAACTCCTAAAAAACCTAGAAACCCTAAACCCCAAATAAACCCTAAACCCCAAATAAACTCTACAAACCCTAAACCCCTAAAAAACCCTTAAAACCCTAAAATTATATTTTAACCAATCCATCAACGCGACGAGCTATGTAGAACATTTGTATTATATTTTCAAAAACATAATTTCTATTTTAATATTTTCACTTAATAAACAAAATAAATTAAGTAACAGTAAAACCATTCATTTCTTAACTGTTGTTTTTTATTTCATAACAAATAAAAACTTATATTTTAATATCAATTTAACTGTTGTTTTTTATTTCATAACAAATAAAAACTTATATTTTAATATCAATTTAACTGTTGTTTTAATATTTTAATATTTTAAAACTTGTTTTTTATATTCATTTATTATATTAATATGTTACTTTATTTATGTAACTATATATTTATATTATGTTTTCAATAATAAAATTTATATTTTAATATTTTAACTTAATAAAACTAACATTTTACATTCTAATTTGACTAATATAATTTCTGTATGGATAAAAATATGATTCGGCATTAATATGTTACTTTATTCTACGAATTACATAAAATATTTACTTTCAATTATTTAAAAACATGTAAATAAATTAAGATATATATTATTTACTATTATTTTTAATAATATAATTGGTCATTAATAATTTTTATCTACTTGCCTTTTCGAATTCTGTAAAATAAATTAAGATGCATAGGGAAGATAAACGTTAATAATTCAATTTTATGGAGAATAGTAAGAGTTACACTATTTTTTTAATTCCATTTTATCGAGTATGATAACAGTCACCCTTTTTGCTTTATATTTTTTTTATTTAAATTTATAAGGACAATTAAATTAAAAGAAAGGTAATATGAGAAGAAAATTACTTTCATTAATATTAAAAATGACGATACAAAGGAAAAAAAAAAAAAACAACAAACATAATTTAAAAACTAAACCTAATGACTACAACCAACACAAGAATCAAATCTAAATTTCTTAGAATTGAGCCTTCTTGGATGAGTCCTCCCGAACCTCTTCTTCGACATCTTTGAAGGGAGGATATCGGGGGTTTTTGTGCATGGCGATTTCCCCATAGCTTTACCGGAGTTCTTCGGCTTAGGAGGGGTTGCTATAACCTCAATCACCTCCAATACTTCGTCCTCCTCTTCCTCCTCCACCCTAACAATGGAGGAATCAACTTTAGGGGTAGCTAACATCTCTATCCCATCGTCAATTTTCTTCCAATACATTTTGTCGAGTTCAAATTTACCCCAATTAAGCATATTAAATTCTTCCTCAAATAAATCGACAAGGAAAGTATTTCCATGGTAACCCGGACTAGCTCTCGTTAAAGCATTTTGGACATTTGTAGGACCAACTTGCTTGATTATTTCTCTCATGAACAACCTTGTGCAAACAATGTCTCTTGCATGGGCTTTCCTCTCTTCCGACATTTTTGTTATTTCACTTTAGGATAGTTAAATTAATTTAGTAGGGAAGATGTACTTTGGATGAATTAAAAATTAGAGGGAATGACTATATTTATAATACAATATTTCCCTAAAAAAAAAAAACAATCAATGCATGGTTTACCGCCAAATGGAAGTTAGGTGGGGAAAACCCTAACGACCTTTCATCTTCTTAATGATTACAAAATAAAAATAACAACTTATAGATTATCAGCAAACAATTCGTGTAGCACAGTTGGTAAGATACATAATTTTATAACCAGACGTCTAAGGTTCGAACCTTGTTGCGGCACGTTTTATTAACAAGTTTTTTCTGTGTACTTTTTGTAAAAAAAAGTATTTAAATAAAAATAGTTGTACGATAAATAATTATGTCTAACAAATTTTTATTATAAACATTTTTTTAAGAATTTTTTATTAAATAATTATGTCCAATAAATTTTTTAAAAAGAAAATTAAAAAATAATTTTTTAAATTTTTTTTTATTTAACTCACTAATTTCATACTTAATATTATGAAATTATACAAAAAAAATATAATGTGAAAACAGTGCCTTATAAAATGCAAAACAATTTATCAATAATAAAAATAAAATAAAATAAAACCTTGAAATACAGAACGCAAATATATTCAATAATAAATTAAAACGAAAAATACATATAAAAAATAATCAGCGAAAATAATTATTCAAAATATATTACAAAGATAAATAATAAATACGAAGTTGAGATACAAAATTACGAAATATACAGTATAAAAATGTATACAATTAATATCGTATATGCTCAGATACAAATATAACGTATTAATTAACGTATCCGCCTCAGTATAAATATACGGTATACAAATGCATACATAAATATTGAAATACACAAAAATATTAATAATAAATAAGAGTTAAATAAAAATTAGGAGAGAAGTTTTTTTAATTAATAAAATATATGGCAATACCAAGGACATTAATTAGGGAGGGTAATTAATGAAGGAATCAAGGGATTAATTATAATAAATCAGATTCTTTGAGTTTGACATGTGGCGCGTTTTCATAGGTGGTGTATGAGAGCCCTCATACACCTGGTATAACTCTACCCTTTTCGACTTCCATGGTACTCATGCACCCTCTGGCTCTTTCTTCAAAATGAGGTTTGAATCGTATATGCACCTTCCACTAAACCTCGTAATTGCAATTAAAATGTACGTTGTTGCAAACTTTGATATAAGTGGAAGACTTGCAATCATCATTTTTTATGCATTTTTCCAAGTACCATCAATGACAATCATGGCATGCCAGTGATGATTTCCATTGACGGAATAGATTTTAAACCTGCATTAACAACAAAAGGCAAGAATTTAACGAAAATTATTCATTTGATCAGGAGGGAAAGGATAACCATATCTATCAAATAAACACTGTGACTCTAGACAAAGAACTTGATAAGATTGACTAATGGCAAAAGTTTATTTCTCCCTCCGTCTTAATCATTTGTTTACTTTTGATTAAAATACCCCTCATAAAAAATAAATAAGGTAATTAAATGATTGAGACGGAGGGAGTAATTTGTACGGAGTAATTTGTGAGGAGTAATATTGTCATTCCCGACTAAGGGAGCTAATACAAAAAGTACTCCATAATACTCACTCCATTCCTCTTTTGTGGCCATAAAATTGGGACAACATCATTCAGTCAGACGGAGGGAGTATAATTTAGGGAAAATATTGACGGTTCACCTATTTACCATACTACAATCACAAACTAATTTGGAATAAATTTTGGTGATAAAGGGACAATAAAAGTGTAATTGTGGGTGTATTATAAACGATGACTGTAGTCAACTACATTTTTCTTCGGGTTACTGTTGGGTTCCTTATGATTGATGATAACATGCCCATTTGATTTGTGCTATCTTAGTTTACCTTTTCAGGATTAATGATTAAATCAAGCATGGATTAAGAAGTGTTGAAGTTGTTAATCATCCCATTGTATTGAGTCTTAGTGTCATCTAATGTACAAGCGAGAAAGTAGAGTATCTTAGAGTAATAGAAACAATCAAGTCGACTGTTGCTTTCATTAGTAAATAGCTGCTTGGTTTGTTGCCACAATTCGTAAAACTTGAAGCCCTTTTTATCTTTCAAAATCTCTTCACGTGTCTCTTATTTTTCAAAGATAAAATTTCAGATCTTATTAGGAGTTGGTCTTCAATAAAGAGTGGTTTGAATTATTATTAATTTCAAAATGTTTCCTCTTTATGCAAATTCAACCCTTTGGTCTTTTAGAAAACAAGAAATGCTTTTTGCCATATTTGTGTTAACTTGTCATCATGTGACTTGTCTCACATCCTTTGTTTTCTGAATTTGCATGAGCTTTTAAGGATATCTTTCAAACACTCTTTCTCTATTCTTGCCTTTGCAAAAGAGCCCTCTTTGGTGCAAGTTTTGGGTGGTTGCAAATGCCCTTCACATGTGTGGTCTTTGACCCTTCAAAACCCTAGCAACCCCTTCACTCACCTTCTCTATATAAGACGTGCCTCTCCTTCATAAAATCCTAAGACTTTTCTGAAATAATTTTCCAACTTTGCAAATTGTTTTTAAAGCTTAAAAATCGTGTGTCTTTGCAAAAACCTTTAAAAGTCTTCAAGTTGTTACAGTCGTGGCTATCACATTTTATCATACTAAACTCTCTTGCTTAAGAATTGTTGATCTTGTAAAAGTTGTCCATCTCTATTCTTTGTTAAGAATGTGTTAGTGGAAACTTGATCCTATAACATTCTAAGTGTGTTAGTAGAGTTTAGGACGGAGTAGTCTTTAACTCTTGGCAACCGGAGTAGGTTGCGAGTTAGCTTGTCATAAGAATGGAGTAGTTCTTGGACTCGCTTTACAACCGGAGTAGGTTGGTGTCTTTTATTGTACGGGTCTTTTAGTTGTCGGAGTAGATCACTAAAAGAAAGCAATAAAAAGGTAGATTGGACGTAGGCACTTGAGTTTCTTGCCGAACCAATTCAAAAATCTCGTGTTTCATTGTTTTACTTTATTTCCGCTGCAATTTACTTTGTTTGTTTGTTTTGATTTGCTTAACCTTTGAAGTAACAGTTCATCATACTGTCACATTTGGTCTGCAGTCGTATTCCATAAACTGAGACAAATAGCTACAGTCAGAACGATTGTTACTTTCATACTTCAGCAAACATTCATCGTGATACTTGTTTAGTCTTTCAATATTATTCAAAGTATCTCCTCATCTCTTTTGTCCTCGTAACTCACTTTAATTCAATAAAGTTGAAGTTATAAATTTTTAAATAGTACCTAATTCACCCCCTCCCCCTCTTAGGTACTTGAATCCATAAACTCAACAATTGGTATCAAAGCCTCGTGCTCTTGATCGAGGCTAATCGCCTTAGAGTTTGATTCGTGGGTAATGGATTCCGAGAAACACTCCAAGATCCCGGTCTTTACCGGTGCGAATTTTGGATGGTGGAAACTCAAAATGGAATATTACATCAAAAGTATAGACTATCAATGTTGGAACATCATCCAAAATGGACCTCTTGTTATTGAGGAAACCGATATACTAACCGGGTTCACCAAAACTAAGGAGGAAAGAAATTACAATGAAAACGACTTTAAACTTGCCGAAAAGAATTCCAAAGCAATGTCGATTCTTCAACGTTGTGCTGGTGAGGGGGAAGTTAGTCGAATCTCCGGATGTCCTACGACAAAATCTATTTGGGATTCCCTTGTACTTGCCTATGAAGGGACGTCCCAAGTAAGAAAACACCGTATTGACCTTCTCATGCAACAATATGAGATGTTTAGAATGTCAAAAGACGAGTCCTTAAATAGTTTCTCTTCACGTTTTTCTTGTATTATTAATGAGCTTAAAAGTCTAGGAAGGAATTTCGAGTCCGAGGACATCATTCGAAAAATCCTTCGTAGTCTAACCGCTAAGTGGCAACCCAAGGTTACCGCTATAGAGGAAGCCAAAGATTTGTCAACCCTATCTCCTCATGAACTAATGGGATCACTAATGGCTCACGAGTTCAATCTCGATAAGCATTCTAGTGAGTCTTCTAAGGGAAGGAGCCTCGCTCTCACGTCCTCTCCAAGCGATGGAGAAGACGAGGAGGAAAACGAGTTTGCTATGTTCTCAAGGAATCTAGTTGAGTTGGTCAATGATCTAGAAAATAGAAAGTTCAATAATAATTACTCGAAAAAACGTTTTCCTAGGAAACGACCTAGTTCCACCGTGGGATGCTTTAAGTGTGGTGATAAAAGTCACCAAGTTAAAGAATGTCCCAAGTGGGATGAAATCGAATCAAAGGAAAAACGAGATAAAGTTAAAAGGGACTACAAACATAGAGTCATGACCGTAATTTGGGGAATGTCCGACTCCGAGGAAGATGAGGAACTCATCGAGGAGCAACTAGAGTCTAAAATGTGTCTTACAAGTCATCATAAGGACAAAGTCTCAAAAACTTCCAAAATTGAACATCTTAGATGTCTTATGGCTCACCCCGATGATTCCGACTCGGACTCCGACAATGAGGTAAAACATCTAAAAGCCAAGGTTAGATCTTACTCCAAATAAAAGGTATGTAAGCTTCTTGACAAACTCTTTGATAAGTGTCGTTCACAAAATGAAAAGCTTGATGTCATGCAAGACGAAATTGAAGAAATTGCTCAAGAAAACTTTAACCTTAAAAATGAACTGAAAGCAACAGACAGTGTCACTGTCACCTCTGAGGCTTATGATGAAGTAAAAAGAGTCAACAAATTGAACAAACAATTGACTAAAGAACTTGAGTGTCTTAAAATGATCCCCACGGATGTCTCTGACCTTGAAAATGTCAACACCACTTTGGTGATGCAAGTTTCCTTGTTAACCAAGGAACGTGATGACCTTTTGAAGGACAAAGATGCTCTCAAAGATGAATTAGATGACCTTGTGGTTGAGATTGTAGACCTAAAAGAAACAGTGTCTGAGACTGTTGCTTCTGACAAACATTTAGACAAGTCCAATGAGAAAATTGAATGTTTGGTCAATGAAAACAAGTGTCTAAAAGGTGAGGTAGTTAGTCTAAAGAAAGAAATAGAGGTTCTTCATGAGAGGCTTACCTTTCTTCAAAAGGGTATGCCCGAGTGTAGCACTTCTAGATCTACTCCTCATCTTAGATCCGATGAATTCGTTGATCTAAACAAACGTCTTGATGAGATGACATCTAAGTATGAGGATTCTAAAGAAAGAATTGGATATCTTGTGTCGAAACTCAATGCTCACACTCATGACTTCATAGTGGAAAAAAGGTTGTCTATAGAAGTTGAAAAGAATGATGAACTTTTAAAAGAAAAATCTCTTTTCAAAGGCGTCATTAATGACCTAGTTGATGAGGTAGAAGAACCTAAAGTAACAGTGTCTCAGACTGTCACCTCTGACAGTAGCAATGAAGTTTCGAATGAACTTGTCACTAACTTATCCAAGGAGAATAAATGTCTTAAGGTTAACATAGATGCCTACAAGAGGGAGATTAGAATGCTTCACGAAAAATTTGTCAAATTTCAACATGAATCTCCCGAATGTAGTTCATCTAGATCTAAAATCGTTCACCTAGATAAATGCAACTCGAGTCTTAAGCTTAATGTTCAACAAAAATCTGAAACTTTCATGGAGCTTAAATCCGAGTATGACATAATGAAAAGGGAGCTTGAAAGCTCTAAAGAAAGAAACAAGTATCTCACTTTCAAAGTCGAGGAACTAAACAAGGAACTTGTTAGTGCTAAAAACATCACTGAAAAATGGGAAGGAAGTCAAACCGTGTTAAACTTCCTCATGAATCAAACCGAGAGATGTAACAAAACTGCTGGTTTGGGGTTCAAATGGAACAGTCAGACTGACTGTTACATATAGAAGCCTAGAACCGATTTTAGAAGGAGAAAGTATGTTGGTCTTCCCGAATACATTATTTGCAATTATTGTGGTAAGAATGGTCATGTCCTCAACACTTGTGAAAAAAGATTTCATGACATTAACAAGAACATCAAAATAATTAAGCAAGTATGGATTAGGAAAGATACCATTAGATATGTTGATCACAAAAGGGGACCCAAGTTTGTTTGGGTTCCTAAACTCAAAATCTAATCTTGTGTAGGGCTTGGTGAGAGGCGGCCGCAATTGGTACTTGGATAGTGGATGCTCTCGTCACATGACGGGTGATAGAAGTCAATTCCTCTCACTTAAAGCATATGATGGTGGCACGGTAAGGTTTGGTGACAACAAGAAAGGTGAAGCAATTGGCATTGGAAAAGTTGGTAAGTCATCATTACTTTGTGTCGACAACGTGCGGCTTGTCAAAGGTTTGAAGCATAATCTCCTTAGTATCTCTCAACTTTGTGATAAGGGTAATATTGTAGAATTTAGTGCTAATATGTGTCGAATAATTGATGCCACTACTAATGAACTTATACTCGAAGGAAGACGTGTCAAAGACGTATACTTAACTAATTTGAACACTCTATCCGGTCACACCATGTCTTGCATGAGTGTAATGAACAATGATCCTTGGTTTTGGCATAAAAGGTTTGGTCATGTTAGTACAAAAACTCTTAATACCCTTAAAAGACTTGATTTAGTTGAAGGTATTCCCAACATAAAGTTTGATTTTGATAAAGTATGTGATGAATGTGCTAGAGGCAAACATGTTAGAAGTTCCTTTAAATCCAAAAGAATTATGAGTACATCTCAACCTTTGCAACTTTTACAGATCGACTTGTGTGGACCAATGAGAACTAGAAGTAGAGGTGGTAGTCGTTATGTGTGTGTCATTGTTGATGATTACTCTAGGTTCGTTTGGGAACTCTTCCTAAGCTCTAAGGATGAGACATTTGATGAGTTTCTAATTTGGTTAAGAAAGATTCAAAACAAACTTGGTTTAAAACTTGTTTCAATGAGAACCGATCACGGAACCGAATTCGAAAACTCATCATTTGGTGCTTATTGTGATGACAATGGTGTAGACCATAACTTCTCGGCTCCTAGAACACCACAACAAAATGGTGTGGTTGAAAGGATGAATAGAACCCTTGAAGGAATGGCTAGAACAATGTTATTATCTAGTAAGTTGCCTAAGAACTTTTGGGCCGAAGCGGTAAATACCGCTTGCTACATTCATAATCATGTCATGATAAGGAGTATATTGAATAAAACTCCCTATGAATCGCTACGTGGAAGAAAACCCAACATTTCATATTTTAGATGTTTTGGAAGCAAATGTTTTGTTCATAACAATGGTAAAAACAACTTGGGTAAGTTCGATCCACGTTGTGATGAAGGAGTATTTATTGGGTACTCCGACCATAGCAAGGCCTATAAAGTCTACAATAAACGAACCTTGTTATTTGAAGAAAGCATTCATGTCATTTTTGACGAATCTAGTATGCTTGGTCAGGTACAAAACGTGAATGATGATGATGATAGCGATGACTATGAGTTTGAGATTGGCCTTGTTCGAAAGGACTTTGTGTTCGAGGATGAAGAAGCTCCCAGCACTGACTTGCAACAGAAACAGAGACTGTCACCTTCAAAGGAGATCAGCAACTCATGGGGAACACGTAGCACATCTGCTACTGTTTCTTCTCTGGAAGCAATAGACCCAACGACTGTTGCCTCCACCTCCAGAACTGAAGTAACCCAAAACAGTGACGATGAAGATCACTCCAGGCCAAAAAAACAAATCACTATAATCGATCTTTGTTGAGGGGAACAAGAAACCATTGTTCCAAAGAAGTGGAAACATCAAAGCTCTCATCCACTCACTAATCTCACAAGTGATCTCAACTCGGGAATTCGAACAAGATCATCCCTCAACAATCTTGCTCATCTTAATGAGTATTGTGCCCACAATGCCTTCTTTTCTCAAATTGAACCTTCAAATGTAACAGTCGCCCTGACTGATGCAGACTGGTTGTTTGCTATGCAAGAAGAACTCAATCAATTCAAAAAAAACAAGGTATGGCACTTAGTCCCTAGACCGCCTAATCGTACCGTCATTGGTACTAGGTGGGTCTTTCGCAATAAGCTTGATGACTCGGGAGAAATTGTAAGGAACAAGGCTAGACTAGTGGTGCAAGGTTATAACCAACAAGAGGGTATTGATTACGATGAAACCTATGCACCGGTAGCTAGACTTGATGCCATACGATTACTTATAGCTTTTGCGGCTCACAAAGGCATTAAACTCTTCCAAATGGATGTCAAAACCGCTTTCTTAAATGGATATTTGGAAGAAGATGTCTTTGTAGAGCAACCACCGGGTTTTGAGAACAATGATTTGCCTAACCATGTTTTCAAATTAGACAAAGCTCTTTATGGTTTAAAACAAGCACCTAGGTGTTGGTAAGATAGATTGTCTAAATTTCTTATTGAAAATGGTTTTAAAAGAGGCTCCGTTGACAAAACATTGTTCTTGAAGCAACAGTCCAGTGAACTGTTGGTTGTACAAGTATATGTTGATGACATTATATTTGGTGCAACAAATGAACTCCTTTACTTATATTTTTCGGAACTAATGAAATCGGAGTTTGAAATGAGCATGATGGGTGAGCTAGGATTTTTCCTTGGGCTCCAAATTAAGCAATAAAAGGATGGAATCATGATCCATCAACAAAAGTATATCAAAGAAATGCTTAAGAAATTTGGGATGACTAATGGTAAGTCTCATGATACACCTATGGTAGCCGGGTCCAAATTGGACAAAGACGAACTCGGTAAGAATGTTAGTGACAAGGTGTATAGAGGTATGATAGGCCCACTTCTCTACTTGACCGCAAGTCGTCCCGATATTCTCTTTAGCGTTTGTTTATGTGCTAGGTTCCAAGAAAATCCGAAAGAATCACATTTTAAAGCCGTTAAACGAATTCTTCGGTATTTGATTGGAACACAAAATCTTTACTTGTGGTATCCCTTATATTGTCCTTTTGATCTCATAGGCTTTTCGGATGCGGACTATGCGGGATGTACGGTTGATAGAAAGAGCACCTCCGGAATTGCAACATTCTTGGGTCCTTGCTTGATCTCGTGGGGCTCAAAGAAACAAAACACGGTAGCTCTTTCAACGGCCGAAAGTGAGTACGTTAGTGCCGCGCATTGTTGTTCTCAATTACTTTGGGTAAGACAACAACTCTTGGATTTTGGTATTATTTTTGACTCCGTTCCCATAATTTGTGACAATACGAGTGCAATAAATATTTCCAAAAATCCTATTCAACACTCTAAAACCAAACATATTGATATTCGTCACCATTTTATTCGTGATCATGTGGAGAAAGGACATGTTAAACTTATCTTTTGCAAAATCGAAAATCAAATTGCCGATATTTTCACTAAGCCACTTGCAAGAGAACATTTTGAGAAATTTAGACTAGAAATTGGGTTAATTAATTGCTTGTGATTTTTAGTGTGAGTTTTACAAATTTTCTTAATTGATTAAATTAAAATTGGATATATGTTATTAAGTATTCTAAGTGCATTGACATTACTTTTAGACCAAAAATTGACACCGTATTCGTGAGTCGGTAATCACTCAACCTCATATCTAAATTTACGTTTATAATATACTACTTTGCGTTTTTATTTCGAGTGATTGAAATTAATTAGTTGGGCCAACTACCTCACTTACCTCATTTAATACTTGGGCCACTTTCTATCCATAACCCACCGTCTAAACTCCCTCAACCCACCGAAATCCCACAACCCACTTATCCCTTCATCTCCCAAATCCCTTCGGTTAGTACTACTGAGAATCCGACTAAGTCTGCCGATTCCATTCCGATTCCGGCAAAGAAAGCTAACAAAAGAAAGGAGAAAGCTACTTCATCGTCGCAAAGGTCTATGTGAAACAAATAACCAAACAACTACATGTTCTACATATGCATCAAGAGCTGATCGGGAAGTTGGTTAGAAAAACGGAGATAGATGAAATTGAAAATTGAAGTTGGTTGGAAGATTTTTTTTAAAAAAAAAAAAAAAAAAAAAAAAAAAAAACGGGGAAGGCAATATGCGAAATGTCAAAGTGATTGTACTTATTGGAAACAAGATAGATGCAATTGAGGGTCTTGAGAAAAGAAGTAAATAGAAAATTTGGAAGAAATACAAAGGAAGTCACAGTGTATGCCACTGTTGCTATGCTCAAAGGTCAAGATCAAATTTGTCAAGAATTTTCATGAAATGAGAGCAACATATAAGAAGTTGATGTTCCCCGATCACATGTCGTGTACTAAGGAAAATATGAGAAGTTGATGCTCTTTCATCATATGTTGAGAAGTTATATCGATGCATACCTTGGTGGTTTCAATATAACAAAATCCAATGCAACAGTTGAGATGACTGTGACTCGGTTCTTCATTGTCAAACCTCAACCTTTTTCAATCCTCTTCATTATCCTCAAAAATGATGACCAAACTTCCGCACCCTAAATTTGCCCATAATCAAACTTGTCTTTTGCCTTACATCTTTTGTCCCACCTTGTTGTGCCCTTCTAAGACATTTCTTTTCACTCGTTATTTTAATGCTTGGTGGTGTATCTTAAACTTTATTTAGCCATGGTGAACTATGGTTAACTTATGTTTAATCCGTATGTTTATGTTGACTTTGTTACCTTGTCACGCTTATATGTGTCTTTTTGCGTTTTCTTGTGGTTATCTGCACTCTAATGCCTTTGACATCCCTATCCTTTTTGATGATGTCAAGAGGGGGAAAAGGTAAACTCATGCTCTTAATCTCTTTGCATATTGATTAACTAATGTCTAGGCCTAACCTTCTTAGCTTTGAATCTTGTTTTGGGGCAATGTAAAATTGTCATGGTAAGTATGATCTAAGTTCTTGCTCTATAAGGTAATATAGTCCCTTCTCTCATTTGATCTTGCTTGATTAAAATCTTGAATTAAGGTGTTTACATTGCTTATACATTCGTTTAGGGCTTGTCATCATCAAAGGGGGAATTTGTTGAGTTCCTTATGATTGATGATAACATGCCCATTTGATTTGTGCTATCTTAGTTTACCTTTTCAGGATTAATGATTAAATCAAGCATGGATTAAGAAGTGTTGAAGTTGTTAATCATCCCATTGTATTGAGTCTTAGTGTCATCTAATGTACAAGCGAGAAAGTAGAGTATCTTAGAGTAATAGAAACAATCAAGTCGACTGTTGCTTTCATTAGTAAATAGCTGCTTGGTTTGTTGCCACAATTCGTAAAACTTGAAGCCCTTTTTATCTTTCAAAATCTCTTCACGTGTCTCTTATTTTTCAAAGATAAAATTTCAGATCTTATTAGGAGTTGGTCTTCAATAAAGAGTGGTTTGAATTATTATTAATTTCAAAATGTTTTCTCTTTATGCAAATTCAACCCTTTGGTCTTTTAGAAAACAAGAAATGCTTTTTGCCATATTTGTGTTAACTTGTCATCATGTGACTTGTCTCACATCCTTTGTTTTCTGAATTTGCATGAGCTTTTAAGGATATCTTTCAAACACTCTTTCTCTATTCTTGCCTTTGCAAAAGAGCCCTCTTTGGTGCAAGTTTTGGGTGGTTGCAAATGCCCTTCACATGTGTGGTCTTTGACCCTTCAAAACCCTAGCAACCCCTTCACTCACCTTCTCTATATAAGACGTGCCTCTCCTTCATAAAATCCTAAGACTTTTCTGAAATAATTTTCCAACTTTGCAAATTGTTTTTAAAGCTTAAAAATCGTGTGTCTTTGCAAAAACCTTTAAAAGTCTTCAAGTTGTTACAGTCGTGGCTACTGTTACTTTATCATACTAAACTCTCTTGCTTAAGAATTGTTGATCTTGTAAAAGTTGTCCATCTCTATTCTTTGTTAAGAATGTGTTAGTGGAAACTTGATCCTATAACATTCTAAGTGTGTTAGTAGAGTTTAGGACGGAGTAGTCTTTAACTCTTGGCAACCGGAGTAGGTTGCGAGTTAGCTTGTCATAAGAACGGAGTAGTTCTTGGACTCGCTTTACAACCGGAGTAGGTTGGTGTCTTTTATTGTACGGGTTTTTTAGTTGTCGGAGTAGATCACTAAAAGAAAGCAATAAAAAGGTAGATTGGACGTAGGCACTTGAGTTTCTTGCCGAACCAATTCAAAAATCTCGTTTTTCATTGTTTTACTTTATTTCCGCTGCAATTTACTTTGTTTGTTTGTTTTGATTTGCTTAACCTTTGAAGTAACAGTTCATCATACTGTCACATTTGGTCTGCAGTCGTATTCCATAAACTGAGACAAATAGCTACAGTCAGAACGATTGTTACTTTCATACTTCAGCAAACATTCATCGTGATACTTGTTTAGTCTTTCAATATTATTCAAAGTATCTCCTCATCTCTTTTGTCCTCATAACTCACTTTAATTCAATAAAGTTGAAGTTATAAATTTTTAAATAGTACCTAATTCACCCCCTCCCCCTCTTAGGTACTTGAATCCATAAACTCAACAGTTACCATTTCTTTTGGGTAGGTTGGATTTGTTCCGTGTCATAGGCTGATAGGCTTGGCAAGTAAACCGGTTAACGGGTATGAGACGTCACAAGTTTGTGATCCGTCATAAATGATAATTTGTATTTCATCGTCTTACTCTATAATTTGTGATAATTTTTAATACTTTGGTACTCCAAAAGTTTAGTAACCAAGTAGAATTATTAAAAACTCAAGATAATAAAAATAAACTAATCGAAATCTTTGATCATTAAAGTAGTGTAACCCTAATATAAATGCAACATCTTCCCAAGTAATGAAGTAGCCGGATTCATCACAATTTTCTCGTATCAGCTTGCATATAATCAATTAGTATAAAAAATTCAAAATAATCAATAGGGAAAATAATTTATTTCAAAAATATCACATATTACTGTAGAGTCTATATAATGATATACTCAAGAGGGGAGGGGGGGGGGTGAATTGAGTATATAAAACTCTTGCCCACTTTTTCGATTTATTGATAATTTGTTAATTACTCGATGTTTATTAATTGAACTCGACTAATTAATTTATCGTATGTGTGATAATGAAACAATAAATGCGTAAATAAAAGAGACACACGAAATTTTGAAGTGGTTCAGTTTCACAAGTCGAAAGCTACGTCCACTATTCTCGATTAATAACTTTAGTACCTTCCTACGGATTACAAAATTATCAATCTAACTCGTACAACTAACTATAATTGTAACTCAATTTGAGTATCGTTAAATACTCGATTTCTATCTTACGTTAATAAGAAAGTACTACTAGATTCTACTAGTGTTCACGTTAATGAACGAGTATGAATACAATGAGTACTATAATCCTATTAATGAAATGAACGAGTATGATTGACAAATAAGAGGCACACGTTTTGCTTTAGACACAATTAGGGTTTCGAAAATAATTGCAAAAATGAAGAAATTGAATTCGAAATATGCTTAAGATTTTTGCAAAGTTTTTTCTCAAATAAGTGTCTCACCTTTTCTAATGAAATACTTTGGTATTTATAGGAGTAGAAAAACCTAAAACTAGGTCAAGGATTCGAAACCCTAGCCGCCCCCCTTAGGTCCGAAAATTCTTGAAGTGGGCTAGGTCAAATCTTTTATTTTTATCTACAAAATACCTTTTATTTCAAAACCCTTTTACTACTAGGATGTTTTCGACTAGAAGGTGATATGGCCATAATCCATTTCACTCTAATTGAAACACTAATAATAATTAGTTTCAAATCATAAAACTAAGATAATATGATTAGAAACCCTAGATTACATAACAACCCATAAGTTGTATGATAAATCAGTAGGATTAATATAATCAATATTACTAATTTCATCTAGAAAAGATATAGTATAAATATCACTTAAACTTTCGAAATAATAAATAAATCTAAAGCTTAAATTGTGCTCTCTTATACGTCGTTCATGGTTATAAGTCAAATGGCTACAACCAAGAACTTTGATAGGTAAGGTTAGAGATGAAATAGCTATAACCATACTTTCTCAAAAACCATTTTGTTCATACCATTTATAGAATGAAATCTTATATCCCTAATCTTCATAAGATCTTCAAATATAGGTTCCTTTCTTCATCTTGATCTAGAAACTCTTCATCTTGAGCTTCCATCAAATAATATATTGTTTTGCTTGATTTAGTCTTCTATGGTTATAGACAAAACAACCATAACCAAACTTGATTACTAAGCTCCAATTCCATCATATGCTATAACCGTAATTAGTCTTCATGGTAATTGTCAACTAAGATATGCACCATTCAACAAACAATTACAAGCACAAGAGTATAACATATTACAAATCATAATACTTGTCATTATCAAAACTTATATGAATATGGGCCAACAAATTTCCCCTTTTTGATGATGGCAAGTCTCCTATGATTTGTGACTAAGGTCAAGTTCCCCCTCAACATGCTACTACCAAAGTTATAGTAAGTTGATCGTAAGAACAAGCTATTTGTATTCAAGGTTATAGCATGGAACCCCTTAAGAGATTAAAGATCTTGACAAGGAGCAAGCTTAGGCAATAATTCAAGTCATACGATTTCTTCCCCCCTCTAGACATCATCGAAAAGACAAGAACAAAACATAAAACAACTAGAATAATATAAGTTTAGGAAAGAAATAGTCATGCAAACACGAATTAATAAAACGAGAATAGTTAATCTAAGCACACAACATAAAATTATCCAGGAACAAACCATATGGGCCGAATATAGAATAGCCACATGGGCCGAATAGACAAAAGCCAAAATGGGCCGAATGGAATGTTATGCAAAATAAGGTACTAAGCTTAGAAAAACAAAAGAAAGGGAAATGGGCTTATGGATGGTGGACTTGGGTAGGATTAACATAACCGGGTCGAGTCCGATACTCGAGAGAATCAAGACGATCAAGACATGAGCGCACATTATTTGCTTGAGCCACCAAACAAATGTCGAAATTAGTAATCTTTATTGTCAAGGCCCGAGTAACTTCATAAATTTGGCCCATTTCTTCTCTCATTTCACGACCAACTTGCAACAAGGTTCCGCCTTGAGTTGCAAAATCTGCAACCGTGTTTGACTTTCGATCCAAAGCATTGAGAGTCACGACCAATTTTGCCTCAAAGGCCTTAAGTCGAGCTATCAATTCGTCATTACTAACACTCGAGCTAGACGACCCCACACCCTTTCCCGTCGCCATTCCCGAGACCAAGCTCTCAACCAACTTGGATTGTGCCTCAAATTTCTCATTAACCGACACCATAAAAGCATCGAGCTTTTTCTCTATGGCCTCCAAACCCTCCAATTTCTCATCCGAGTTACCCTTGGTTTGAAATACCAATTCCGGACCACAAGCTGAAATTTTCATCAATTTGAAATGAGTATCACTCATCTCATCCTTAGCACTCACACCATAACTAGTAGGACTCCACCCCCTTATGCTCCAAAAGCTGAGACACCCACATACCGTAAGGTAAGTCTATAGTGGTATAGACCTTGTCCTCGGTTACTAGCATCAACGTTTGTATGATACGGTGAAAGACTAACAAAGGAAGACTGACCTTCTTTCCCTCCATCCAATTATAAACCACAACCATCTCATAAGTCGATAATTTGTCCCGACCACCACGGTGAGGCACGATGGTATTCCATAAAAAATTAAGGAAGAATTTCAATTTTGGCGATAAATTACCCGCCAACAAACGACTACCACCCTTAGCATCAATCTCAAAATAATTCTGAACAACCTCCTTCTCATCCTCGGTCAAGGTACCCCATTCTGCACTCGGATTAATTTCGGCCCCATCATTAGGAACCGAAAACAGAGCACAAAAATCATCAATGGAGACCCTGACTTCGGTCCCACTCACAACCGCACAAAAACATCCATCCTTAATCGACACAGTGGCATAAAATTGAATGACTTCAATAGGGTAAACAAGACCCGAAAACTCACTCATTATAACCCACCCTTGAAAATTCAAGAAAGTATCAAAGAACTTTAAAGCTTCATACTTACCATACCACTTTTTAGGATATGAACGCCCGACATGAATGTTATAACCGGACATATGATGAACCAGTTCCCGTTCCTCCTTGGTAAGACGAAGACGATCAAGACCCATAACAGTAGCTTTCGGCATAGAGTGCCGAAACAGAGTCCTCTTAGCACCGTCACGAGCGATTATTTCTTTAATTTCTTCCACATCATCTTCCTCAACACGTGCCTTATTTTTACCCTTACTTAATCGTCTTTTTTTGCTCTCAACTTCCGGCGGACTCCGGTTATGGCTGGGATTATTTGGTTTCGGGTTGGCAGAGGGAGACGGGTGAGGAGATGGTACATTGGAAGTATTGCATGTGGGTTTGGAAGAGTATGTTTTGGTGTTTGATCGAGTTGTGGGTCTCATGATTGATGATGGTGATGACCGAAAAAGATGAAGGTGTAGGTTGAGTGTTTTGATAATTGGAAAATGTAACACCCCCATTTATTCAGGAGCCTTTAGCTAGACATTCCCAAATAAATAAGACTGTTACCAACTCGGTTTCCCAAGGTAGTAAAAAACAAAGTCCAACTCACCAAAGTACTTTAAATTAAAACTTTAATGAATACATATGTATTACAAATTAATCAACTAAAACTTAATATAAAATAATTACAACTCGCAGCGGAAATAAATAAAGTGATCTCATAATCCACGTGGTCTAGACTTCTAGGTAGATTGGCCAAGTCCTCACGTATCCCATAGATCCCAAGTCAGCTAATCTTTAGTACCTGTCAAATCTGCTCCCCATTATGGTTCACCACAGGTGTTCACGAATACACTGTCAACCACGAGGTTGAGTAGGAATAGCTAAACAACAACAATAAATGAATACAAGACAATATCAAATGCAAATGCAATGTATGGTCATGATCAATCCTCCGACGCTCCCATTTATCCCGCCAATCCCTGGTCGGGGTAATCTCAATAACATCCCAGAGACAAGTCCTGCAGAACCAGCCTGGGGAAACCAATGCAAGTGCTCATGATATGATATACAAATAATATATTTACCATCCCAGATATGAGGCTGGGGAAACCAAATCAATATAAGCATCTCAGTCACGAGCTGAGGTAGTCATTAAACGATTAATTTCAATATAGTCATCTCAATCCAACGATCCAACAATCATAATTCATCCAACACAATTCAATCAAACAATCATATAACATTATCCAAGTAATCATTAAAGTAATTGAGTATCTATTCTACCTGTTGTGGACATGGGCCACGTCTCGGTCCGTGGATTTGGGGGTCCACCTACCGGTCCGTAGTCACGGGCCACCTGTATGCCAGGCCAATCTGTGGACATGCAGCGGTCTATTGAAAGCCACGCTCGGCGGCGTAAAAATGCTTTCGACTGTATCGCTTTAGATCGGTCGGTTTTGTCTCGGTAAAGGTCTCGAAACGATTAGAGATGTTCGGAGTCGCCACCAAGCATTTGTGGGATGCTTGGAACCCGTTCGAATCCACTTTATACCTCGGTCAAATGAAGCACAAAGCAGTGTTTGACATAGGTACTAAAGATAAGGACTCGTCCCCCTTTTAGCATTCTATGCCTAAAATGACTCTCGTACGCCCTTGTAGATACCCGGTATCTGCTGAGACTCCAACAAACACCCGATGATTATCGGACTACAACATATTTTGGAATCGCGGTGTTTGATCGACAGTTTGTGTACAACTTTACATCGGAAAACCTAAAACGATTTCGAAAATAAAATATCTCAAAACATTTCAAAAATACCTGGAGTGTTTAATGCACGACGACGGGGTCGCAACGAAACTAACTAGAGTCAAAACCGACACCGGACCAAAAACTGACTCAAAAATTCAAATCCCGACTCCAACAACGAGTCAAACCGAATCAACCACCAAAAACAAAACATTTCAAACCTTCTACCTTAAGTTTTCCCGGATTCATGTTGGTCAAGTACCAAACATGTGACTATAAAACCTAGGATAGAACAAATCATGATTGCGTTTGTTGTGAAAGTGACAAGACAACTCGAAGAACCGCGACGTGGCTCGCGCCTCTTTGAGCAGCCCAAGTGGCCACATCGCTCAAAACTCACACAACCACTCATTCTCCTATAAATACCCCTCAAATGCCACCCATTTGAGACTTACGCGAGTGTCCGCCCTCTCTTTTCTCCCTTAAAATTCTCGACTCGACTTCTTAAGTCACAATCCGACGTGTATTTACGACCTACCGATCATATATACAAGCCTTACACATTGTTTGGTACCGTCATCGTGCATTAAATCACTTGACCGACCATTTCGAACACTACACCATCACTAAATTTAAAACACTCTTTTTACTTACCAAAACGGTTTTAAACCGAGTTTTTTCCGATCAAACGAGTTGTTACACTTACGTCGATCACTCGCCATAACCAAACATGTAAGTATGAGGGTGTAAGAATCCTCTTTTATTATGTTTTCATTTGTTTCATGACTATAACATGCTAAAACGTGCATAACATGAAACAAAACATGGAATAAACGAGCCAAAACTGATTTTTGGCCTGAGACAGAAGCCCCATAGGTCGCCAGCTTGCCCGCGCCTAAATGGGGTGTCTAGGTCAGAGATCAACCGTGTTTGTTCTCGTCATTTCCCTTTAATCCATCTTCATATTTGTAATCGGTTTTCACCATTTCAAATATTTTCGAACCCTTTTTATTTTATTTCATTTGTTTTAACCATAAAACATTTTTCACCCTTGGTTCCTCATACCATGACGGTTAAATCCGTGTTTCGGTGATAATATTTGGTTAATGACATTTAAAAGGTATTTTAAAACCTTTTATTTCATTTCTTTATATTCTCAAATTAAACATGTGAGTCACCAACACAAAGTCATCCTTGGTTCTACATACCATGCCGGATTTTAACCCGGGTACGATGATGAGTATCGACTAATTACATCCAAATGGACTCGAAACAATAAGTCCATAATTATTTTCAAAACTATTCATGTCAAGTTTGTCAAATCGAACCCGACACCGAATATTATCAAAATAATGATGATTATTCGAGTCTAGTTCTTCAAATCAATAAATGCGGTCTAAACGACCCCTTAATATCAAACCGGGTTCAAACACCCATTTTCAACACGTTTTAAAGCGTTTTCTAAAAAATCAGAACACGGCACATAAACCGTGGGCTAACCCGCGCCTAAACAGGCCCTCCATTTCTCATTTATAAAACCAGGAAGAGGCCTCTTATACCGCCGGCTGGCTCGCGCCTCATATAGCCGTCTGGTACAGGGCCTGTTCCCTTCCAGATTTAGTCTAGGACGATCCCGACTCCGGTTAGCCGGGATATAGGACGGATCAGATGACTATTTACTCGTTCAAAATCATGTTCGCAAAATACCAAGACAAATGGATCACGTTATGCACCCTAAACCTAATACGGTAAATGGATGTTTAATTTCCGTCTTGCATGCAAATCAATCATTAATCCAACTCGACATCTTATACTTGATACTTGGATTAAATCAACCGACTTAGAAAGCTCTCACATGTTAGGTTTAAATTATTGGATGCGCATTCATGCATTTAAACCGTTTTATCAACTTTTGCATTCAACCAACCAAGATCGATCAGTAGAGGCCGCTACCGCCGGCAGGATTGGGTGTCTGATTAAAGGGCTTCCTAATACGTACCTTTACCTCTTAATCAGAAACTTTGGATAGTGGACGACCTTATCCAGGGCGTACGAGAGTCATTCTAGAGATAGGATGCTAAAGAGGGACGATTTCCTTATCTTTAGTACCTATCTCAAACGCTGCTTTGTGCTTCGATTTGACCGAGGTATAAAGTGGAATTCGAACGGGTTCTAAGCATCCCACAAATGCTTGGTGGCGACTCCGAACATCTCTAATCGTTTCGAGACCCTTACAAAGACGAAACCGACCGATCTAAAACGATCCGGTCGAAAGCATTTTTACGCCGCCGAGCGTGGCTTTCAAAAAGACCGCTGTATGTCCACAGATCGAAGTGGGCTTGCAGGTGGGCCCATGTCCACAGATTGGCGACTCCGCTGGGGATAACTAGGACACTTACGTCTTTGTGATCCCTAGATGGTGAGACTCGAACGAAGTCTTGTTGGAATGCATTAATTGATATAACGGTCACGGTCGGGTTCCTTGCCCTGGCCCACAACCTAACCTTTTTCGACCAATTGGCTCGTCTCGTCGGCGTGAGTTTTTCTCATCCCCGCGTTTCGAATCCCGATTGAGTCAAGCATACCGTTGACGTTACACATTTCTGTTCCGTCAAAGGGCTTTCATCACTTTCGAGCACGAGGCTAGGGCACCCTCCTTACACATTTTGTTTGATTGGTATCCCTCTCGCAAATCGGGGTTTGATTGCTTGGTGTGTAACCCACCCTTTTAAGCCAAAACCCGTGTCAACATAATGCATAATATAATGAACTGTGAGTGCTTATGTGCTACTTGATCATAAGTCCTTCCGTGTCATTTTCAAACTTTCAAAATCACCTTTTGCGCCGTTATAATGGCCATTTCAAACCTCGGTCTTTTGCCGACCGTTGCACGCCTTTCTAGGCCGTCGTAATGACGATTTTCCAACCCGGTTTTATAACCATTTCAACACGCCTTTCTAGGCCATCATAATGACGATTTTCAAACCCGGTTTTTATAACCATTTCAACACGCCTTTCTAGGCCGTTGTAATGACGATTTTCAAAACCGATTTTTTTATAACCATTTCAACACGCCTTTCTAGGCCGTCGTAATGGCAATTTTCAAACTCGGTTTTTTATATAACCATTTCAAGTCACCTTCTTACGCCGTTATAATCGCCGCGTCTAGACACGGATTTTAACCCGTTTCGCGCCGACAATGGCTCTTTCAAAATCCGAGAAAAGCACACACCCTTTTCTCGAGACACTTTCGGGATCCCGAGGACCACGCACCGTCCCCGAGACCTCTTCAAACATTTCAAACCCGATTTTCAAAACATACAATTTTGAATTTCAAAAACCGTCTTGGGAAACAACGCATTGTTTTCCGAGCCGACTCAAACTCAAAACCGTCTTTTGCAAATAAACTTAAGACAACCCCTTTTCAATTAACCGACTTGCGGAGATCTCTATCTTTGGAAGCCGTCCACAAAGCGACAAATGAATCTTTTTGAAAATTTCTATTTTCGAAAACTTCAGTCCACCATTCCAATTCCGCCTCGTGTCTATCGAGTCAAAGCAAACGTACTTATGGGTCTTTACTTATGAGTCGTCTCGCCACGAGACCCGTCCAATGGCATCGCGCCGTTATGTTGGACTCGTGTCAAAGGTTCGGTCAAACACCGTCATGTCGTCATAAATCGAGTCAGCACCGAGGAACCACACGTGGTCACCCTCGTCTTGTTGAGTCTGATCTTTGTCTCGTCCTTTGCGTTGTCTGCGTTCAGTCTTTGAACCGTGTCGGATTGAGTTGTAATGTGAGCCGTTTTTCTACCTCAGAGCCATGGCCCCGTCTTCAACTTCGTATGTCAACCACAACAATAATGATAACAACAGAGATGTCACGACTGATTAGCTAGCCAGCCTGCTTCGCTCTTAAGGTCACCCTGGATCGCGTCGAGACCCGTATCGATGCCCTAGAGAACAAGGAAGCTGGAGAACATAATACTCCACCCCTGACGGAAACTGAAAAGAGGCTAAAACTCTTGGAAGAACAGCTCCTAGCCCGGGGCAAAAATATCCATCTTGAGAACAACCGAAGGTTCGAACCTGTTGGGGATCAATTGCCTGACAACTTCACCTTAACTGATGTGCCTAAGTTCAAAGGAGTGGAGGACCCGCTGAATCATATCCGTGCTTTTAAAGACTACATGGCCATTAAAGGGGTCAAACAAGAGCTTTTTACCCGGATCTTTCCGTCCTCTTTGGAACCGATCCCTCGCCAATGGTACTACTCCCTTGATCCAAAAAACCTTACCACTTGGGACGAGGTCACAGTTGAATTTGCCAAACAATATGTTGACAATGTTGAAATCGAAGCCAATACTCGTACTCTTGAGGTTCTAACCCAAAACAATAAGGAAGGGTTCACCGAGTTCTTAACCCGTTGGAGGAGAGTGAGTACTCAACTGGTAAGTAAGCCGAGTGAATCAACTTTGGTGGAAAAGTTCGTCAACAATCCCCGCCCAGTTTATGCCAACCTGCTAAGGTATCAGAATATTAAGACCTTCCAAGATCTGCAAATTCTGGGGACACGTATTGAAGATGACCTCCGGAAGGGTGTCTTGGCCAAGACTATTGGCAGACGCTATCAAGGATCCACCTCAACCGGATACCACCCTTACGGTCAAACGAACAAGATTGATGAGGTTAACCTCGTTGAACCATCTGCTAAGAGAGCTGAGCGCCCCCAGAGAGTGTTCACTAATATTGGGTCAACTTATGCAAGTGCTCTGAAGAGGCTCATGGACCAAGGGAAGTTACAACCGATCGGACCCACGCCGTATCCGGCCGATGCTTAGAAATCCCGCTTCTGGAACCCCAATGCCTATTGTCAATACCATCAAGGGAAAGGGCATGATACTGAAACCTGCTTCAAACTCAAACATATCATCCAAGACATGATTGAGAAAGGAGATTTGCCTCTACCCCCGCCGACTAAGCCAAACAACAAAACGAATCCGTTGGGAATCCATGCTATCTCCGACGATGAGCCAACTCTGGACTGCTCTCACCTCATCCTGCCGGTTGATGACGAGGTAAACGCTTTGGAGAAAGATCCCTCAGACGGAGTATTTGTGTTCAGTGCTGCCACTATGCTCACCATGTTCCAACAGGTTGACGAAGCCATAGCCAGTCTCTCCGAAAGGATCACCCGACTCGACGATGCCTACCGTCGACTTATCTTCAATCCTCCACCACCGCGCCCAAGGGAGAGTCCCCCGAGCGCCCAAAACTACCCACACCAGGACGGATTGCTCCCGCGACCATTCGGGCATGCACCTCACGAAAATCACCCTCACAATAATCACCCTCACAAAAACTACCCTCACAAAAATAATCCTCACAAAAATATCCCTCACAAGAACTACCCACCGAGGAATACACCTCCAAGGTACTCCCGGGATCCTGAAATCAACGGCATCTGGAGAGATGACGTTGAAGATGTCTACCTGGTCCCAGAAAAAGAGAAACGGGCGTAGGAGATCGGTCACCTTACACGGTCCGGACGCCCCTATTAGAACCCCAACAATCCAATGGTCATTCCAACAACGAATGACCAAGTCGTCCCGGAGGTAGACACTCAACCAAGGGCTCCTGAGAATTTGATCCTCAAGCAGCTTCAGAAGGCAAAAGCTGAAATCTCGATCTGGCAACTGATCACAACATCCTTTGAACATCGAGAGGCTTTAATTCAGTCTTTGGGAAAGCTAACCGTGCGCTCCACCTCTTCCCCAGAAGAAATAGTGGCACACATGACGAGGGACGCCCCTGATCTGAACAACCCAGTCGTCTTCTCTGACGAGGATATCCCTCTGTTCAGAGCCAATCATAACCTGGCCCTGTACATCACCGTACAATGCCTCAAGAAAAATGTACCCATGGTCCTTGTAGATGACGGATCCGCGGTGAACGTCATTCCCCTCAAGTCTACTCACAAGCTGGGTATTAAGGAAGCTGATTTGGTTCCGACAAATCAAGGAGTATGCGCCTACGATGGCACTCGTCGTAAGGTCGCGGGGCTCATCACTTTGACCGTCGCAACCGGACCACTGGAAAGGCAAACCAGCTTTCAGGTGGTCGACATCGACGCCTCTTTCAATATGCTCTTAGGACGTCCCTGGATTCACGCCGTCAAGGCAGTTACCTCGACTCTCCACCAGAAAATCAGGGTCCCCTTCAACGGGAAAACAATCACAATTCCTGCTTCCCCGATCAAAGTTGTCAAGAGAAAGGGAATAGCCTCCCAAGCCATTGAGGAGGATGATAATGAAATGTGGGGATTCCAAGCTGTGAATGCCATAACTGAGGAATCAACACCCTCTGATTGTGACCCGTTTGCCAACCTCACAGTCAACCGTATCATGATGCGCCAGGGTTACTTCCCGGGTTTGCCGCTCAATCCACTGAAAGATACCTTGCCTCCCTTGAAACAGGCTAAGGTCCCCAACATCCCCTTTGGACTGGGATATGAACCTACCGATAAAGATATCCAGGAGATGAAACTCATAGTTCGAAAACGCAAGAAGCACGGAGTTATCCTCCGTCCCTATCATCTGACCCTCAATGGATACTTTGTCCCCGAGGGAGAATCCGATCTCTACCATGGCTTTCCGGAGTCAATCTATGACTCTGTAACCAATGCTAAGTACCCAGGGGTGGAAGTCTTCCAGGACTGCTACTTTATCACCGACAACATCGAAGCTGCATCAACTGAGTCTAAGCCATCGTCATGCCTCGATGGACAAGCTGTCACACTCCTCTTTGGAGAAGATAACATCAAGCGCCTCGACTATGAGGACATCATCAACATCGCCCTGAAGGACAATCAATTTGACCCCACCGCCTTGATCTCCGACACTAACCCGGAGAAAGCTACACAGGGCTGGAGGAAGACCGTCAAGTGGACCGATCGCCAAGGCCGCATTCTCAAGATCACAACTGGAGAAGGCCCTATGTTCAAGGAGGGAAGTGAAGAAGGATCTGAGTCTGAGTCTGAGTCGGAGTCAGAGTCTGTCGGAGCTCCTAACACTCCCGACGTCCCAGTCAAGGTCCCCTTCCCACTGTTTTATCCCGAAGTCGTGGCTGATTCAGAGGCTGAGTCTACTAGGGTCACCCCCACTCCCATGAAAGGTGACAACCTGGAGCCTGTTCCAGGGGCCACCTCCTCCGCTGTGTCACCTCTGACTGACCATGAGATGTCTGTCCTTTCCGAGCTTTTCGCTCGTGTCCACTTAATGAACGCTAAGTTTGCTTATGACTCGTCTCAATTTAACTGCAATGCAATTCTGAATGACTACGAGGAACTTGACTCGAGTGACTACCCACTTCACTTAGCCAAAGAAATCGACAAACGGGAAACCATAACCCCCATCATTGAGGAGACCGAACCTATCAACGTAGGAACCGACAACATACCTCAAAAACTTAGGATAGGGACAACCCTAGACCCCTCGGAAAGACAACAGTTCATTGACCTCCTCCACGATTACAAGGACGTGTTCGGCTGGTCTTACAGAGACATGCATGGGATTGACAGAGAAATTGCAGAGCACTGGATACCCATTAATCCCGGAGATAAACCTGTGAAGCAGAAGCTACGCCGGATGCGTCCTGAATGGGCCCTAAAAATCAAGGAAGAGGTGGATAAACAGTTCAAGGCTGGTTTCATCAAAGTGTCTGAATACTCTGATTGGGTGGCTAACATTGTGACCGTACCAAAGAAAGACGGAAGAATTCGGTTTTGCATCGACTTCAGGGATCTGAACAAGGCGAGTCCAAAGGACGACTTCCCTTTGCCACATGTTGACATTCTGGTGGACAACACTGCCGAACATGCTCTCCTATCATTCATGCACGGGTATGCTGGGTACAACCAGATTAAAATGGCTGAGGAAGACATGCACAAGACAGCATTCACTACACAGTGGGGTACATATTGCTACACGGTCATGCCCTTCGGTCTCATCAACGCCGGAGCAACCTATCAAAGAACCGCTACCACTCTCCTACATGATATGATGCACAAGGAGGTAGAGGTGTATGTCGACGACATGATTGTCAAATCCAGAGAACGGGACGGCCACATCAGCGCCCTTCGGAAATTCTTCGCTCGTCTGCGAAAATATAACATGAGACTTAATCCTCAGAAGCGTGCATTCGGGGTCACCTCCGGAAAACTCTTGGGACATGTCGTCAGCAAAAGAGGCATTGAGATTGACCTAACAAAAATCAAAGCCCTTCAACAAATGCCTCGGCCTAGAAACGAGAAGGAGATTTGGAGATTTCTCAGTCAGGTACAATACATCAGCCGCTTCATTGCCAAGCTCACCATGATTTATGAACCGATATTCAAGAAGCTTCGCACCTCCGATCACACCGATTGGGACGATGATTGTCCAAAGGCCTTCGACAGGATAAAGGAAATCCTATCCAAATCTCCTGTCCTCATGCCACCTCAACCGGGGATTCCTTTATCCCTATACCTGATTGTTTCCAACACAACCATGGGAGAAATGCTAGCACAAACAGTTGGCAACGAAGAGCGAGCCATCTACTATATCAGCAAAAAGTTCATTGAGTATGAGACGAGGTATACGCAATTGGAGAAGACATGCCTTGCCCTAGTATGGTCAACCAAGAAGCTGCGGCATTACATGCTCAACTACACGGTCCACATCTACTCCAAGATGGACCCGGTTAAATACATCTTCGAAAAACCCGTACTAAACGGAAGGCTGTCTAGGTGGACACTCATGCTGTCCGAGTTTGATCTCAAGTTTGTACCCCTCAAGGTTATCAAGGGAAGAGCAGTTGCCGATTTCCTAGCAGAGAATCCCGTCAACGAGGACCCAACGACCGACACATGGTCACTTCCTGACGAAGACATCCTTTGTGCTGATTCCGACGCATGGGACCTGTACTTCGACGGTGCATCTAATCTGAGAGGCTTCGGGGTGGGAATCCTTCTAATATCACCAGAGGAAAAACATGTTCCGATCTCGGTCAAGCTAGACTTTGCCGTCACCAACAATGCCGCTGAATATGAAGCATGTCTCATCGGCCTACAAGCAGCCATCACACTCGGCATCAAGAGATTGAGGGTCCACGGCGATTCCTCGCTTATCATCAATCAGGTGTTCGGATCATGGAAAATCCGATCTGACAGCTTAGCTCCCTACCAAGCAAAGATCAATCAAGAGGCCGAGTTCTTCGACCAAGTTGACTACTTCCACTTGCCACGAGAGGAAAACCAATTTGCTGATGCCCTGGCAAAACTTGCCGCGCTCGTCAACATACCTAACGACATGACATCAATTCCCCTATGTGTCGAGAGAAGGAGCGAGCCAACTCACATTTGTGCCATTATCGACGACGAGGAAAGCCATGATGAACCTTGGTACCAAGTCATCCTCAACTAAAAAACCAAAAACGAATTCCCTCCCAACTCTGACCCAAGAGGACAAAGAGCCATCCGTTTACTTGCATCACAATTCGTGATGAACCAAAATCAACTATACAAAAGAACACCCCAAGTAATTCTCCTCCTTTGCATCGACCATCACAAAGCCAAAAAAGTCATGGGAGAGGTTCACGACGGAGAATGTGGCCCTCACATGAGCGCAATGATGCTTACACGAAAAATCACACGGCTAGGTTACTATTAGACCACCATGGAAGCCGATTGCCGTAACTACGTCAAACATTGCCACAATTGCCAAATCTTCGCCAACATACAACACATACCACCATCCCTTCTATACACCATGACGTCATCCTGGCCTTTCTCAACCTGGGGCATCGACATCATCGGGAAAGTCAACCCGGTAGGCACCAAGGGGCATTGCTTCATCTTCGTCGCCATCGACTACTTCACCAAATGGGTAGAAGCGCAGTCATATGCAGTCCTGACCGCCAAACAAGTGGCCAAGTTCATTCATAACAACATCATCTGTCGATATGGGGTACCCCATGAAATCATCAGCGATCAAGGCTCTCACTTTCAGGTGGAAACTCAAGCTTTGATGGACAAATACAAGATTAAACGACATCGATCATCCCCCTACCGTCCCCAAACTAACGAAGTGGTAGAGGTAGCGAACAAAACTCTTATCACCATTATCAAGAAAATAAAGGACAACTACCGCGATTGGTCGAGCAAACTCCCATTCGCACTCTGGGGATACCGAACCTCCATTCGAACACCGACAGGCGCCACGCCCTTCTGCCTAGCATATGGTATGGAGGCGGTTCAACCGGTAGAGTTAGAGGTCCCTTCTCTACGCATCCTACTGGAAAGTCAAGTCCCTGAGGCGGAATGGACCCGTCAAAGGTACGAGCAACTCACTCTTTGTAGATACCTCATTTCTGCACCTTCCACAAACCACCCGGTGATGATTGGGCCGCATGTTTGGTACGCAGAACGATTTGTGACAGTTCGTAAGTTTATCATCAAAGTGATCGCTCAAACATTTATGTCTACCTCTTAATTGTCATCTACGCGCCGATACGGTCGTTTTGACAGTAGTTAGAGTACATTTGGAGTCCGGGCCTAAAACCGTCTTCATTTTCTGACAGCCATTAAAATGCCGAGTCGGAATGTTCTGGAATGTTCCAGATATTTCTATTCCATATTTTATAAATCTTTTAATCTTTGGTAAACAATTTCCCGTAATATTCACACAAAATATTAAGGAAAACCAAATTATTCCGTTATTCCATAAACTAAACACGGAAATCTTTCTTCCGCAGGAGGAAACCACTTGGGAATAGACGCAGCAGGTGCTGCGCCTCTTCCAAGAGACGCAGTGCCTACTGCGCCTCTTCCCAAGTCCTTTTCTGCGTATTTTTCGTATCTTTTCATATCTTTTTGAGATTCACTTCCAAAGTCTCTCCGAAAACCCTACTTCCTTCACGTGATTAGTATAAATAGAGACCTTCGGTCTCACATATTTCTCACGCGAGTGTCCGCCCTTCTCTTCTCCCTTTGCATTCTAGACCACGTTCTTACCTTTTGGCGTCTACGTGCTTGAACTTTCGACCACGTAAGCTCGGATCTTTCTGAGTACCAGCCTCGTTTTGCATGACCGACCAATTTGACCAACTCCACCATAATCAACTTTAATCAATCTGTTTTAATTCCTCTTACGAGGGCACTTTCGTCTACATTCGAGTCGAGCATCACTAATCGTTAACTTAGTTCATCTCGTTTCGTCAAACATGTAAGTCTGAGGGTGTAAATCTCTCTTTTATTTATTGTTATTCATTTATTGTAATCATATTGTAAGATTTATGTCGAAAATACAATTAAAACCGATTTATAAAACCCTTTGTTTAAAACCCTTTTTACGGATTATCAAAGGACAACCGTCAGAAAGGACACGGAATCCATTTCTGCGCCTCTTGAAGGGACGCAGCACTTTGTTCACTGAAAGATACCTAAGCGCCCTCTTCGTGAGGCCGTTACATGGAGTCCCTAAGGACAGCCTCCTCGCTTCCTTTCTTCTTCCTTCGTCTTTCGTGATTCGTTTATTTCTTTCGCTTTCATTTGTTCCTTGTTTTAATATAACAATCTGAGCATAATAATTTGACATGTATATTATTAATCATCATTAACATATAATTTATCATTAATTCCCGACTTAAATCCCAAGTAATTAATATTTGCGAGTTTTCGTCATTAAAGTCACATCCGGGTTGTAGAAATTCGATTCGTTCATATTGGGTTTCTGGAATTCGATCTTTGATATATTCTCACCTGTTTATTATCCTGTTCATCATTAGTCCATCATTAATCCATCATGTTTAACCTAATTAGTTAGTTAGTTTGTTTAATCCATTAATTAGTCTCTCATTAATCTTGTAAATGATTCATCCTAATTCCGTTTCATCCATGTTTATCGTTTCTATGACCTTAATCATATGTAAATAATCTATTAATCACTTTCATCTGAGTAAATAATACTAATCGATCATTAAAATCACCAACGAGCATTAACAAATTGCAATTCCGGCTACGACAGCGGGCGAGCCAACGGACGCAAAGAATCGCCGCCTCTTCCAAGGGACGCACTTAGATGGAGTGATCTCTGCTTGCGCCTCCTTTCCTGGTTGACTTCTGTCTCTAAACTTCCGTGTTGCCTTGGCCTAGTTTATTTAGTTGCGTAATTAATTAACTATTATTCGTATTATCGCCTTAATTCCTATTCGTTAATTCGTTCATTTATTCTTTTCCAAATTATCCGTTTTAGATGTATTTTCGACATAAATCAACTAATCCGATGTAATTATTGTAATTTTCTTTATTGTATTTATTATTGTATTCCTTTTGTTGTATTGCTTGTATGCTTTCACACGTAATTGAACTTAAATCCCGATTCGACCCAATTGTATGATAAACTACATGTTTCACCGACTTAGTCTAATTCTTCACATGTTAGGATTAAAACATTGTTTGTTGCATTGCATGCATATAATCGACAATATATCGAGTATAGACAATCTTCCCTAATCATTAGTAGAGGCCGCTATCGAGGCGGGCGGGATTAGGTGTTCGATCAAAAGAGCTTCCTAATACGTACCCTCACCCCTTACTCCAGATCTCTGTGAACATCCGTGTTCATTGGCATCCACGAGAGTCATTCTAGACATAGAATGCTAAGGGTAACGAGTTCTTGGTGTTCATGTCATTACTTTGTGTCTTGACATGGCACGAGGTATTCGAACGGTTTCCAATTTTCCACAATAAATTGGTGGCGACTCCATAAATGCAAACGCTTGTTTCCCAAGCGCCCTCGTGGGCCCATTGTCCACAGTTTGGCGACTCCGCTGGGGATAATACACTTACGTGTAGCCAAAAGGGTGAAACTTGAACAAGGTTAGGGAATAGTTTGTACAAGACAATTGTCGGTTTTCATAACTCGGTCTTCCTAGATCGTTTATTCTGCCTTCCTAGGCCCAACCCAACCCACTCGACCAATCATCCCGTCTAAACGGTCCTAATTCTTATTTGGGCCTAAGGATGGATAGCGATTGACGTCATCCATACCATGGTGCTTACTCTTGTTTGTATCAAGGACTTTCAGTACTTGAGGAAATGGACTAGGAATCGGCCTTACTCTTGTTTGGTACGAGCCTCTCCACAGACTTCGGGTTTGATTGTTCAGTATGGCAACCCACCCTTTAAACCAAAACCCATTTAAAATGCACTCAGCATCCCGTTATAATGCTTGTATATTGTTTGTACCATACGTGATCACCCTTTTCTAAACAAAACCATGACGATTTTTGTAAAATTTAAAATCCTTCTTTAACATGTAAAATTTCGAACTTGGGCCTAATATTAGTGCAAAACAAGCCGAAACTCTGTCCAATTGTCGAGTCAAAATTCGGGCCTCAAAACCCATTTCAAAACCTCACTACGAGTCCACTCCTAAAACTATACTAAAGTTGACTAGGACCAACATTCTTCAAATTTTGTCATTTCCTCAAAGCTCACTTACACAAGTGGCACACTCCCACTTCACGAGTCAAAACATTTCTTTTCAAGTAAGTGTGCTAGAGTGGTCGATCGTGTTTTGATTCATCGTCGATCTCTATTCAGTTTCCAAGATGCCTGGAACAAGCGACGTGAACTTCAATCAACTCCAGGATAGTAATGATCAAATCCTAACCGCGCTAGCTCGTCTCCAAGTTACTCAAGACCAAGTGTATGATCGCCTTGACACCATTGAGGGCCGAATATATGCCGTAGAAATGAGGATGCCTCCTCGAGAAAGTGAAATCGCTGATGACTTCGTGAATGACTTCGGAGACGAAAACCCTCCCATGGGTATGACTGCAGCTGAGAAACGACTCCAATACTTAGAGGAGAAATTGATGTATCTTAAAGGGGATGACATTTATAGAGAGAATAATCGCAAGTATGAGGCCGTGAGTTCCAAGTTGCCAACCAACTTCAACATGACGGATATCCCTAAATTCAAGGGGCATGAAAACCCTTTGAACCATATCCGTGCCTTCAAGGATTACATGTCTATCAAAGGCATTAAACCCGAGATGTTTTTAAGGATCTTTCCTTCATCTCTGGACACCATCCCAAAACAATGGTTCTATTCGCTAAATCACAAGAAAATCGCTACTTGGGACGATGCCGCAATCGAGTTTGCTAAACAATATGCGGATAATGCTGAAATCCAAGTCAACATGCGCACTTTAGAGGTTCTTACCCAAAATGACAAAGAAGGTTTCACCGATTTCCTAAGTCGGTGGAGGAAGACTAGTACTCAACTTGTTGAACGTCCGGATGAGGCTACCCTTGTGGAGAAATTCGTGGACATCCTAAAGCCCATCTATGCAAATCATTTGAGGTATCAAAACATCAAGACTTTCAAATATTTGACCGTACTAGGGACAAGGATCGAAGATGACATTCGTAAAGGGCTCTTGTCCAATACGATAGGTCGTGGATATCAAGGCTCAACAAGTCGTTCTTACGGCTCTACTAGCAAGACTGATGAAGTTAACCTCCTTGAGCAATCTAAGAAGAGTACCCCTCCAAGGAAATTCATAAATCTAGGGGACACATATTCCAACGCTCTGAAAAGGTTGATAAAACTCGGGAAACTTCAACCCATAGGCCCTACGCCTGAACCAGAAAAGAAATCCAAGTTCTGGGATGGGAATTCGTACTGCGAATACCATAGAGGTAAGGGACATGATACAGAGAAATGCTACAAATTGAAAAATGTACTTCAAGACATGATTGAAGACGGTCGCCTACCAATACCCGTTGGAGGTAAGCCTAACAACACTTAGAATCCTCTTGGAGTTCTAGTGATTACAAATGAAGAATCTACCATAGATTGTTCACATCTCATTTCCCCAGTCGAAGATGAAGTTCATGCAATAGAAAATGAAGGGAACTACTCCACCATTTCCCCAACCATCACTGATTTCATCGCATGGGCAAAAAGTGTGGATAGGCAAGTCTTGGAACTAGAGAGTGCAGTGGCAACCTTACGTGGCCCCAACGCCACACCTAGAGAATGTGCACCACTAGTTTTCTCTCAAAACACTACAATGCAAGAAGTAGTAGCCATGGTTGATGAATTAGTCGACCAGATTATCCAATTAGAAGCTGAAATCATAAGAATGAGGGAACTTGCTACTATCAATGGAATATGGGCCGACGATGACGAAGATCTGTATCTCACTGAACACTACTTAGTCAAAATCAGTGAGAAAATAGTCCAGAATTGTGAAGATCAAGATGTAGATCACCTTACTCGTTCAGGGCGCCCATACCAAAATACTTCTCAAAATGGTCCCATATCAAACGGTCCAACCAATGTAGTCGCACCACATGATAATGAAGAAGGCTCTACCGACCATCTACTAAAGCAACTATAAAAGACAAAGGCTGATCTTTCAGTCTGGCAACTAGTGTCAAGCTCATTCCCACATCGCCAAGCTTTGCTGCAAGCTTTGGCCAAACTAAATGTGGCACATGACTCCACACCCGACGACGTGGTCAACTTGGTCTTCCAAGAATCACCAAAGCTAAGTAATCCTATTACTTTCTCGGATGAGGATTTGCCACCCTTCGGTGCTAGTCATAACTTGGCTCTTTATATCACCGTCATTTGCTTAAAGAAGTGTTGGAAATCATATTTTAAATGTCACATATTTTGGTTTAAAGTTTTAGTCATAAAAACTTAAAGATCTTATGCATGCAAATCAAATACAAGAGGGAAGAAAAATCGGTTCCTTACAATTGTATTTTCGGCTATATGGGCACAAATGAAGTCTCCTACCTCACTTGTTCTTGAGCTATAAAGAATATTAGGATGATCCTCCAAAAATCCCAAAGTATAGATTCTCCTCTTGATTGCACCCAAGATTATCCCTTATCCCCACTAAATAATATAAGCTAGATATTAGTTTAGTAGTTTACCTTAAAATTGATTACTAACACTCATATATTACATTAATAATTTTAGTAATTTTTTATGAACAATTTGGATCAAAAATCTCATGTTTTGATGAAGATTAAAGAGAGAAAAGAGAATAATGCATGAACTTTTGCATGTGATAATGTAAGAATGAAATAAGAGAACTAATTCTCTCTTAAAGTGAAGGAGGAGCACGGTTGGAGTAGTCCAACTAAGGGCATCTTTTCTTTTTCTTTTTGTCTTCATAAGAAAAGATGTGTAAGATGTGTAAGAGTAGGTGTAAGGCTAGTTGTAGGTAGGCATCATCATGCCATTTTATCAAATAAAATAAAATAACCAAAACCCACTAACACGCCTTCCATATTTCGGTCCATCCTCCATAAAATGGACTATCATTTTATTTTGTCAATTTGTCAATTGTTACACAATATGTCACATGTAGCATGTAACATGTTATTAATTAATTTAATGCATATTTATCACATAAATATCATTTTATAAATTAATTAAATTATATACAATAAATTGACTAGTGATACTTGATCACATAAATAAAATGGGTCATTTAATTATAATTCACAACATCTTGTAATTATAATTAACCATTCATTCATATCTCTATTGTTTCTCAAACAATAAACAATTTTAGTAACACGTCTTTTCAATTACTAAAATAAATCTTATTTAATCCCATTACAATAAGATATCAATATTCTCTCTCACAAATGAATTGTTCAATTTTAAGGAATTGATCAACTTGTATCATCATATAATTAATCAACTTTACAGATAAGGGAATCATCCTTTAGCTGTGACCTTAAGGGATCAACTGACCACCACCGTCCCACGACAGTAACGTCAAACTCTAGCAAGCCAATCGTTACCGATTAATGTTGATCAGTTGACTATAAAATGAATCATCCCATACGTATTCTTAAAATGAGATTTAAACATGTGATCAATATGATCGACAATTGTGATCGCATTATTGTCGGAGGACAAATATTCCAACAATCTCCCACTTGTCCTCGACAAGTGTGCGTCACCAATTCTCTTGTCCTATTACTATCTCCCACTCAATGCAAGGTGTGTTTCAGGTCGTACTTGCAAGTGATCACATCGAGAGTGGTTTCCTCGATCTGGAGAATAACTGATCGACCGGAATTTTCTACCATAGAAACCTTCCGAGCGTGGCCACGCATTTCCAGTTCATTACTCCTCGAGTGGCCCTGATATATTGTTTTAACCCTGACAAAGGGGTGGACAATTCCTATCGCACTATTCCCTTCGACTAGCCACAGCCATTATAACCCAAAATATGGCCATTTGACCCCATTTACGAAGGTCGTAGTAACATAAATCAAAGCTAATCTGAAACCATGCCACCTTAGGTGAATAGTCTTTAGTCAAAAGAATCGACTCATTAGAATACTATAGTAGCTCTCACCACGACCAGACTTTATAAATTTGCCAGAACTCTATAAGCGGTCACTGCCCGACAGAGTGTTCCTAACAGTCTGCCTATGTGATCGACTAGTCATCTCACATGACTCTATGGCACTTGAACTTGCCATCAATCACATCACACTCTAGTCACTTCGAGACGTCACCTCATACAAGTGACTATGGGCAAATACTATGTTAATCCGGGTTCACTTTAACGGGGTTCAATATTGTCTCTACAACCCGTTTGGATGTAACAAAGTACAAGAAAAGAGTTTTTAAATTAAAAACTCGAACGACAAATGCGATTATCATATATGAATAGTCAATGCCTGATTACTATTTCATATTCTATAATCTAATTTGATCTTGTATGTAGTTGTTCATTTCAATTCAATTGAAATGACATGACTCATCATGTTTAGCCTATGAATAGGCCTTGCTAAGTAGGTTTTAGCAACTCCCTGCTCAACCTTGCTACATACTTGTTTTCCTCTCGTAATGTATACATTTGCATTACAAAACTTTCTGAGTACGTGCCTTAAAATAGCTCCCACTGTTTTCACAGTGTGTGGAACTCATCCCTCTTGCACATCCCATGATTGCAAGTGTACTCAATTTCCGTTGTAAATATTTCTCATTGTTTTTTATTGCCTAGAACGATTCTAGAAAATCTATTTCTTAAATAACGTAGCCACAATGGTATCTTAACCATCCTAATATGTTTTGATTATGGTTTTGTTGGAAACCATGCGCAATCTCAATTGTCAATTGTCATTTGTGTAACACCCTTACACATAATTGCATCAAAAACACTTTGCTTTACACCCTTAATGCTTCTGCAAGCACTTAAGGGTAATCTTTATGGCTTACTTGGTAACTATTACTTAAATTCGATTTGAAACAATTCATCATACTCAAAGTATATGAAGTGTTACACATCATTTCCTATTTAATTGATTCGGCAGCGGAAGCAAATGGAATCAATCAAATATGTTCAATTTGATTGAACTAGTCATGAATCTTATCAACATAAGACTCCTTATTTGACATTAATATCATGTAGATTTATCTCCATAAATCCGGATATTAAAGATGTACTATATTTCTCCAAAAGTCTTAAATCATTCGCAATGATCAATATGTCATCCACATATAAGACTACTAAAATTTCCGTAACTCCCACTAAACTTCTTGTATTAACACAACTTCTCGACTTATCGAGAAATGTTTTATCACATGATCAAAATGTTGATTCCAACTCATTGATGTCCTACTTAAGACCATCTCTTAAGTTGCACATGATCTTAGGATTGTAAGAATCTATAAAACACAAGACATGTATTGAATACATTCCTTCTAATTGAAGAAGTGGGTTCTAGATTCACTCACTATATGTATATCATCATAATGAAACACAATCCCTAAGAAGATCCAAATAGACTTAAGCATTTCAACTAGTGCAAAACCCTTTGCCACCAATCAAGCTTTGATATCTAACAATTCACGTGGAATTTATTTCGGATTTTCATGGCTCTAAGCCTTGTATTGAGTTATGACTTAAACACTCTCATGTAAGTTATATGTTCATTACTTTCCATAAGTAATAAACTTGAATCAAACAATTTCTTTGTAAGTTACAAGCTATTTACTTTCTAAAAGTAACACTAATTCATCATCTTCAACAAGTGATAACTTTAACCTCCTAGGTTTTGAAGAAACAACGTCTTACACAAAACATCTCATGTAGCCAAGAAAGACCAGTTTCTTGCGACATAACATTCTTTGTGTGGCTCTTTAATAATTTCTCCCACTCCGTCTTCTAGAAATAAACTTGTATTCTAGAAAGACAGCTTCACGAGCCACAAACCCGTTGTACTCGTGATTATAATAAGGAAAAATGAGCATTTGTTTCTTTTTAAAACTTACAAACATGGTACCCTACCATTTCATATCTCATATGATTCGTTTTAGATTTAGTGGAAAAACAATTTAGACAAAATGATAAAATCTCAAAAATGATCAAGTAACTTAAAGTAACTTGATTGAAGTCCAAACCATATCGAATAGCGTTTGATTTCTTATCCAACCACACATTATCCCATAATGTATGTTAAGAAAGATTAACTTGTGATACTATATCACATTTCATTTGGCTTATATCAAAGTCTTCACTTTGATAATCCCATCACGACTAGATCATGATTCTTTGAACTCTTTGATCTTCTTCAAAGATTTTTCTAATTACCTTATTAAGTGAACACATTAGTGTCAACCTAAATTGTTGGTAAAAGAAAATGATCAACCTATTTTGGATCAATGATTTACAACCTCGATCTCCTTTTCAACCAAAAGGCACGAGACATCTTGCTTTGAATACAAGATACGCATATACCATAAGATTAAATGGTTTCAAGAGTACTCGATAACTCTTTGCGTTCATCATTCCAGAATCTACGGTTCAATCTTGGGTTACCAATTTGAGTCTTACATCATCTACATGATATGTCATTCTAGTTTGGTTTAGAATATAATCACCTTGATAATGGGCTAGCCATACATCAAATCATGGTGTATAGGGTCACAAAAGTGAAACCTCTTTTGTATCTTAACAAGTTTATATTCTTATTTAGAGTTTGTGCACTTAATAGTCACAATTAAGTACAACTTTAAACCCAAAAACTAGATTGAGTACACAATGACTCTGTCTCTCAACATCATTGTTGCTAGTCGTCATATTCTAATCATCCTATGTATCAAATACAATGATGAAAACCACCATCGGTTTCTAATATTGACGAAGTAGTATTAGCAAAATTTATGTCAATCAAATAAACATTTAAAGAAGAAGGTCCCATTAGATGTCCCACAACTAACTTGTTGATTCTTCAATAATTTGGGGTAGTTTCCTTTCTAGCGTCCAACAATTAAGACAATGGAAACTTTATCGGTCGGGATTGATAGGTTTAGTATTGCTATTCTCAATAACGTTACTTTTAACATTACCTTGTATCAATTCCATTCTAATTTTACTTCTTTAAACTTCGTCCTTTTCTTAACGGTTTAAGAGAATGCTCCCACTCATTTCAATAAGTCTTTGCTTAGAGAAGCAAAATTGAATTTCATGAAGACTACTCTTCAATTCATTTGTTTAGTCTTAAAACTTTCATTGAAGTGGTTGCGGTATTTTGGTCAATTTTGATTTCAAACAAATCTAGTTACCAAAATGATGTAACGTTTCAAAGTACTTAACTCAATTAAGCATATGAGAAACAATTCATTGTAAGTAAATATGTTAGTCAAGAATCAAAAACCCTTTTGATCACGAATAACTTTTATCTATACACTTCACAAGAGATCCTTACAATGGATAATACGAGGATTTTAGAAGAAAAATTCAAATTTTGTCTTTAGTTACGATGTTTTAATGGAGATTTGAACTAAAATCGAAATGATATCGTATATAATTTGAGGTAAAGAAATAGAACAATACGATAACGGAATAATGAAAACAAAAACATTTGTCGTTATTATAATACTTGTAAATAATTTAACAAGTAAAGCATTTACATAGTGACCTCCACCCAACTATGATAAATGATTCCAAGATCCAAATTCATATTAACTTGGGCACGGTAGGACCGATTCATCCCTTATCAATATAACTCGGTGGATTAACTCTTTAATCGATTCTACTTTTAGAACTCTTGGTCGATAAAATTACATTAATATTTATCTTTAGCCCGGAACACATGCGACTATGGTCACGAATACTTCCGTTGAGCTCAATCCAAATTTCGAATAAATGTGTCCATGATCCAAATCCACATCAACTTGGGCACGGTAGGGCCGATTCATCCCTTATCAACATGAATTCGGTGGATAGACATTTATCACCCACTTCCCCTACGTAACAAGGTTTGTACCTCGGTAGGGCCGAGCGCACTCCCTCACGAAATAGGTTTTCATGGTTTCTACTTTTTGGTAAGGCTAAGTCTCAATTGTTTATTTTAGCGAGAGGTCATGTCAATTTATTATCTATCACGTTTTAAGTGAACTAAAGCGGTGAACTACGATAATTGTAATCGACACGGTCGATAAACTCGATAAAATGATAATGCATGTTTTAGTTATGGCGATTTAGCAATGCATGCAACATATAAATAAAATGCAAAGCATAAAAATAAAATCCTAGTATGGCCTTCCTAAAATAGTAAATCTAATAAACTATTACAAATTCGGAAACCAACTCCATTGGTCCCTTGAACATCGGTCTTGGCACGCATATCGAGGTAACACCGTCTTTAATGGATCTCCTTCTCGAGTGGCACCGTCTTGAAGGATCTCCGGAATAAATAAATTACATAACAAATTACATAATTTCCCATTATACATTTGTAATTAAAATAAAATAAATCTATTAAATTACAAAAAGGTGATACGAGATCACAATAAATTACAACCGAATCGATATTCCCATACATTTCGGGCAATATCAATTAAAAACTAAGGCCATACTAAGTAAAACTACATAATTCAAAAATTACATAAAATAAAATTATGACAATCATAAATAAAATGCATCATTATAATATGTATGAACATGCCCAATTTTATGCTAAATCGCCTTTAAAGAGCCAATATCGTATATTAATCGGTTTTTACGGATATGCGTGATTCAACATTTTAAAATCACAATAATTACATAAAGTCATATTTATGTACTAGTTAATTATCCTAACCATCTTAGGACTCAAAATTAGTCTCCACTAACTTATTGACAATAATTAACTTATATTTCTTAAAATTGTTCATAAATGGACTCAAAATTACAATAAAATGCCATAAACTTCAAATAAATCATAAAAAATTCAAATAAATTCAAAATTAGAAATTTTAAACTCATGAACATTCTGGAAAAATACCATGACACTCATAATATTCAAAAAATTAGGTTAAAATTTCGAAATTTATCGAGAAAAACAATGTTGCGGTTTATCGAATTTATCAATTATAACCATAAAAATATGAGAAAAATTATTTTTATTAAATTTTCAATTTTAGATCTGAAATAAGAGATAAAATGCAACATGTGACATTTTTCCTTAGTCATGAAGTATGTTTTAGCAATTTATACTAATTAAAGTCACTATTTATGTGATTTTTCATCAAAAATTCATAAATCATGCATAAAGACTTTATTATAGCCAATTATTTTACACACATCTTGTAAAACTGCATGTGAAAATATACTAAATTTCTATGACCAGATTCGAAATATAACTCATATTAACCTATTTTTCAATTAAATTCGATTTTATCTTGAAAAATCCATATTTCGAGCATAAGACCTCCAAATATTATGAACAATTACAGGTCATCAAAATATAATATATGTAAAAACATATCCAAAAACCACTGGAAAAATCGAAGTTTAGCTAATTTTAGTCCAAAAATGACATTTTTATCATAAAATCACATTTTAATGCCATTATTATACAAAATGAACAATAAAAATCCATAAATTAACCAAAATATCCTAAATACATTTTAGGACCAGAAACTTTAACATGCATAATTGATTTCGTGATATATCATAATAAACACAAATTTATAAGTTTTATTTGTTAATCGTATAACTCGGAAAAACTATAACCGATTTGCATGCAAACAACCTAAGGCTCTGATACCACTTGTTGGAAATCATATTTTAAATATCACATATTTTGGTTTAAATTTTTAGTCATAAAAACTTAAAGATCTTATGCATGCAAATCAAATACAAGAGTGAAGAAAAATCGGTTCCTTACAATTGTATTTTCGGCTATATGGGCACAAATGAAGTCTCCTACCTCACTTGTTCTTGAGCTATAAAGAATATTAGGATGATCCTCCAAAAATCCCAAAGTAGAGATTCTCCTCTTGATTGCACCCAAGATTATCCCTTATCCCCACTAAATAATATAAGCTAGATATTAGTTTAGTAGTTTACCTTAAAATTGATTACTAACACTCATATATTACATTAATAATTTTAGTAATTTTTTATGAACAATTTGGATCAAAAATCTCATGTTTTGATGAAGATTAAAGAGAGAAAAATGAATAATGCATGAACTTTTGCATGTGATAATGTAAGAATGAAATACCAATCGTTGGTTGGCGCAGTGGTAGCATGGGGCTGCGCTTGGTAGGGAGGTCTGCGGATCGATCCCCCACAACTGCGATTGGGAGGGGTTTAAATACCGTAATCCTTGGACACGCCCCGAAATCCGGATTAGTCAGCCCAATGTGGTTCGGATTACCGGATGGTTTAGACAAAAAAAAAAATAATGTAAGAATGAAATAAGAGAACTAATTCTCTCTTAAAGTGAAGGAGGAGCACGGTTTGAGTAGTCCAACTAAGGGCATCTTTTCTTTTTCTTTTTGTCTTCACAAGACAAGATGTGTAAGATGTGTAAGAGTAGGTGTAAGGCTAGTTGTAGGTAGGCATCATCATGCCATTTTATCAAATAAAATAAAATAACCAAAACCCACTAACACTCTTTCCATATTTCGGTCCATCCTCCCAAAAATGGACTATCATTTTATTTTGTCAATTTGTCAATTGTCACACAATATGTCACATGTAGCATGTAACATGTTATTAATTAATTTAATGCATATTTATCACATAAATATCATTTTATAAATTAATTAAATTACATACAATAAATTGACTAGTGATACTTGATCACATAAATAAAATGGGTCATTTAATTATAATTCACAACATCTTGTAATTATAATTAACCATTCATTCATATCTCTATTGTTTCTCAAACAATAAACAATTTTAGTATCACGTCTTTTCAATTACTAAAATAAATCTTATTTAATCCCATTACAATAAGATATCAATATTCTCTCTCACAAATGAATTGTTCAATTTTAAGGAATTGATCAACTTGTATCATCATACAATTAATCAACTTTACAGATAAGGGCATCATCCTTTAGGTGTGACCTTAAGGGATCAACTGACCACCACCGTCCCACGACAGTAACGTCAAACTCTAGCAAGCCAATCGTTACCGATTAATGTTGATCAATTGACTATAAAATGAATCATCCCTTACGTATTCTTAAAATGAGATTTAAACATGTGATCAATATGATCGACAATTGTGATCGCATTATTGTCGGAGGACAGATATTCCAACAAGAAGAATGTGCCAATGACCTTAGTAGATGATGGCTCCGTGGTCAACGTCATACCCTTGAAAACGGCATATAAATTGGGCATGAAAGAATCAGATTGGACTCCTACCAATCAAGGTGTTCGCGCATATGATGGTACATGACGAAAGGTGGTGGGACTTGTTGACCTATTTTTTTTGGTGAAATGTAAGTAATCTCATTAAGCACAGACCAAGGTTACATGATACATCATAAGTTATACTAGCTTACATCAAGATTTGTTCAAGCCATTGCCTATCACTAATCCTCTTAACTCTACTCATCTGTCCTAACAATTTGATTTTCATCGAAGTTTTACATTACATAAACAGAACATCAGGACACAACAGTACACCTTCTATCCTAGCAGCATTCCTTTGCTGCCAGACTGCATAATATCCACTCATAAAGACGGCTACACAAACCAGCTTCTTAAGAGCAGGCCATTTCCTTCTTCCTAACCAGATAATTCCATTCCCACAAGGCATAGGAATCTGCAACCAGCTGCACAGGGAGCTCCGTATAGCAATGACATACCTGCAATGCTGGAATAAATGTGGGATTGTCTCCTTATCAGTACCACAGATACAACACAGCTCATCAGGACATATACCAATTTTATACAAGCGAACTTTAGTATTTAAAGCATTCTTCAGAATGAGCCAGTTCAGGAAGCAATGCTTAGGTATAGCCCAATTACACCAAACTAGCTTAACCCAGCCAACTTTTGGTTCTTTGTGACGAAGCCATTGATAGCCAGACTGCACACTATATCCCTTAGGATCAGCAAGCCAAATACCATTCAGGTAACCAGTAGAAAGAGCATCCCTAGTCCTACAGATTGCCTTCCAATTGCCACTCAAATGGGACTTAGGAAGATATGTAGACCAGGGACACCCTTTTAAGAATTAACCGATGCACCCATTTCACCCAAAGACTGTCTGGCTTGCTATAAACCCACCAAACCAATTTACCAATGAAGGCAACATTCCAGTGAAAGCTATCTCGAATACCCAAGCCCCCCTCATGTTTGGGAGTACATACTTGCTCCCATCCAACCAGAGGTACTCTACCATAAGAACTTGTCCCATCCCATAAGTAGTTGCGACAGATGCTATTAATCTTTTGGAGGACCCCTTTAGGAAGTAGAAAAATGTTTGCCCAGTATGTATACAGAGAAGTGAGAACAGACTGGACTAAAGTTAGTCCTTGTTGACCTAACCATAGCCACATGGCCAATTGAATGAAAGGTCAATTTTCAAATAGTGGACATCGAGGCATCCTTCAACATACTTCATGGAGGACCCTGGATTCACGCTTCCAAAGCGATAACATCCACACTCCACCAGAAAATCAAAATCCCACTAAATGGTAAGGTGGTGACGATCACTTCGTCGCCCATCAAGGCAATCATCGAAAAGAAGTCAAGCAATCAAGTCCTTATAGATCCAGTACATGAACTTGGGGGCTTTCACATCATAAACGTCATAGAGAGCGAGTTGGCACCATTATACTTCAATACCTACTCTAACCTAGTGGTCAACCACATACTCAAAACCATACTTCCCGGGAATGCCTTTGAATCCTATCCGAAGGAGCACCATTGCCCCCTATAAGGAGGGAAATTCACAAAGAATACCCCTTGGATTAGGATACAAACCCACCAAAGAGGAAGTTCTCGAGATGCTCGCTCAAATTCAAAACCGTAAGAATGTGGGAATTCAAATGCGACCCTATCTCCTTACCCTAAATGGATACTTCGTTAGGGAAGGAAGTCAAGAATTCTTTCATGGATTTCCCGAACCTTGGCATTATCTCGAAAGGAAGCTAGCCGGAATCGAGATCTTTCACGATTGCTACTTCATTCCTCCAAAAACGGTTCCTACCGTCAAGACTCGTCAAGCACCTTGCCTAGACGAACAAGCTGTGAGTCTACTATTTGGAGAAGATCGATTTGTTAGAGCCGCGTAGGACGAGATCATTACTATGATACTTCAAGATGATCACTTCAACCCTACCGCATTAATCACAGAAATCAACACCAATCAGCAGAAAGGATGGAGAAAATTGATCAAGTGGACAAACAACCAAGGAAGACTCTTCAAGCTCACTACTGGAGAAGGAGAGATGTTCAAAGGAGAACCAGAAGACGATGAATTCGAGTCAGAGTCAGAGTCGGAGTCTAGAGAAGTTCCTAGAGAGTCTCTTCCTGTCGTCGTTCCCACTCCCCTCGTTTCTCCTAGCCTAATATCGAATAACAACGGTAGTTCGGGAAATGTCCCAACCACTGTCCCTTTACCGCCACTGACCACAGATCAGATGACATCTTTGTTTCAACTTTTCTCAAATCTTAAATAAATCAGGTTCTGCTTACTCTTCGTGTTATCTTGAATGCAATTCTGTTTACGATGATGATGAGAATGACCCAGACCCTGACTCAATCGAGATACCTCCCTACATAGCCAAAGAAATACTACAAGAAGGGGAAGGGGGACCCGTGATAGAAGATACTGAACCCATCAACATAGGAACCGAACTAGAACCCCAAGGACTTAGGATTGGGACCACCCTGAGCCCCACCGAAAGGGCCAATTTCATAGACCTCCTACACGAGTTCAAAGACGTTTTCGCTTGGTCCTAACAAGATATGCCGGGGATCGATAGGGAGATTGCAGAGCATAGAATCCCAATCAAACCAGGGTTCAAACCCGTGAAACAGAAGCTTCGAAGAATGAGGACAGAATGGGCTCTTAAAATCAAAGAAGAAGTCGATAAATAATTCAAAGCCGGGTTCATCAAAGTTTCTGAGTACTCAGACTGGGTGGCTAACATAGTACCCGTACCCAAAAAGTATGAGAGAATCCGTGTTTGTGTTGACTTTAGAGACTTAAACAAAGCAAGCCCTAAGGATGACTTTCCTCTACCACATATCGACATATTAGTGGATAATACAGCGGATCACGCATTGCTATCCTTCATGGATGGATACGCGGGATATAACCAGATCAAGATGGCCTTAGAGGACATGCATAACACCGCCTTCGTCACTCAATGGGGAACCTACTATTACACGGTCATGCCGTTTGGGTTAATCAACGCCGGAGCTACATACCAACACACCGCAACTACGCTCTTACATGACATGATGCATTAAGAAGTTGAGGTATACGTAGATGACATGATCGTCAAGTCCAAGGAAAGAGAGGGACATATTGCAAACCTTCGCAAATTCTTCTCGAGGCTACGGAAGTACAACATGAGGCTCAATCCTCAGAAATGCGCATTCGGAGTGACATTTGGCAAACTCCTGGGATACGTGGTTAGCCAACGAGGTATAGAAATAGACCCTTCAAAGATCAAAGCTTTAATCGAAATGCCGCAACCTCAAACAGAGAAAGAAGTTAGGGGATTCCTAGGCAAGGTACAATACATCAGTCGATTTATATCGAACTCACCATGATCTGCGAACCCATATTCAAGAAGTTAAAGAAAATAGATCACACCATTTGGGATGATGACTGTCAGAAGGCTTTCGACCGAATCAAGGAAATACTAGCCAAACCGCCAGTGCTCATGCCACCTCAACGAGATCAACCTCTTAGTTTATATCTCACGGTAACCGAAACGGCGATGGGCGCCATGCTAGCTCAAACCGTAGGAAAAGAAGAAAGAGCCATCTACTACCTTAGTAAGAAGTTCTTGGAGTACGAGTGCAAATACACACCACTCGAGAAGACATGCCTCGCTCTTGTGTGGGCAACGAAGAAGCTACGCCACTACATGCTTAGCTACTCCGTCAAAATATTCTCCAAAATGGATCCTGTCAAATACCTCTTCGAGAAACCCGTTCTCAATGGACGTCTAGCGAGATGGACTTTGATGCTCTCTGAGTTCGATCTTAAATATGTACCTTTGAAAGTCATAAAGGGGTGCGCCGTTGTCGAATTCTTCGCAGAAAATCCCATCAATGATGCACAAACGATAGACACTTGGTCATTCCCGGATGAGGATATACTCCAAACAGATGTAGACTCCTGGGACCTCTATTTTGATGGAGCATCGAACTTGAGAGGATTTGGAATAGGGGTGTTGCTCATTTCTCCTGAAGGCGAGCATACACCAATCTCTGTCAAACTCGACTTCGAGGTGACAAATAACGCTGCAGAATACGAAGCCTGTCTCATTGGATTGCAAGTGGCAGTAAGTTTAGGCATCAGGAATCTTCGAGTACATGGGGATTCCTCTTTGATCATCAATCAAGTTACGGGATCTTGGAAAATCCGAAGCGAAAGCTTGGCGCCTTATCAAGCCAGAATAGACCAAGTAGCCCAATTCTTCGATCAAATAACCTACTTACATTTACCTCGAGAAGAAAATCAATTTGCAGATGCTCTTGCAAAACTCGCATCTTTGATTAACATGCCGGATAGTATGGTAGAAATGCCTTTATGCATCGAACGACGAGCAGAGCCAGCTTATGTGCACCAAATTACCAATGAAGAGGAAATCACGGAGGAGCCTTGGTTCCAAGCAATCCTAAACTTCAAGCTCAACGACACCTATCCACCAGAAATGGACAAAAGGGGACAACGCGCTATCCGCTTACTAGCTTCCCAATACGTCCTCATGCAAGGAGAACTATACAAAAGAACACCTCTTGGTGTAATCCTACGTTGTCTTGATCATTCACTGGCACGAAAAGTGATGGAAGAAGTCCATGACGGAGAATGTGGCCCTCATATGAGTGGACCTATGATGGCAAAGAAAATCACACGTTTAGGATATTATTGGACCACGATGGAATCAGATTGCATCAAATATGTGAGACATTGCCATAATTGCCAAATCTTCGGGAATGTGCAACATGTTCCTCCCTCATTGCTTTACACCTTGACATCTCCCTGGCCATTTTCTGCTTGGGGAATAGACATCATCGACAAGATCACTCCAGCTGGAACAGGAGGTCACTGTTTCATCCTAGTAGCAATCGATTATTTCACCTAGTGGGTGGAAGCGGCTTCCTACACCAGTCTTACAACAAAGAATGTGGCAAAGTTCATACAAACCAATATCATCTGTCGATATGGTTGCCCACATGAGATCATCAGTGACAATGGATCACATTTCCAAGCTGAGACTGAACAATTGCTAGCCAAGTACAAAATCAAGCACCACCACTCCTCGCCATATAGACCACAAACCAATGGCGCGGTAGAGGTAGCGAACAAAAACGTTGTCACAATTCTCAAGAAAATGATTGATAACTCTAGAGATTGGCCGAGCAAGATACCCTTTGCTTTATGGGGATACCGTACATCCGTTAGGACGCTCACTAGGGCTACTCCTTTCTATTTGACCTACGGCATGGAAGCCGTACAACCAGTCGAGCTAGAAATACCATCCTTGTGTATCTTACTCGAAAGTCAAATACCCGAAGCCGAATGGAAGAGGGACAGATACAAAGAACTCATCCTCCTGGATGAACGAAGGTTACGTGCATTACATAATGTGCAGAAATATCAGGCACGTATCAAACGAGCCTTCAACAAAAGGGTTAAGCTAAGGAACATCAAAGAAGGAGATTTGGTCCTCAAATCCATTAGGGCTCTTTTACCTGTCGATCCACGAGGAAAATTCAAACCCAATTGGGCCGGGCCATTCCTAGTCAAGTCCATACTTCCAGGGGGTGCGGTTAGGATTACAGACCTAAACGGGAACGAATTTACCAACCCAACAAACCTTGACCAATTAAAACGTTATTATGCCTAGAGTGGGAGCAAAAGCGCGCCTCGCGTAACCTCACGTGTCGCTCTTGTGGCACGAAATAAACGGCCCCTAGCCAAGCTGAATCAAGCTAATGTCATCTTGCTCTTGCATTTTGACAATTTGTCATTCTCATATCATCAAATAAACTAAATTGCATTTTCAGAGTAAGTAAAGCACATGCTTATTTTCTAAAGTTCATTACAAGCTCTTGCTTAGAACAATTATTCTTTTACATTTACTCGAACTACGCGCAAGGGTTTGATTTCATTTTTTTAATGAATACGTTGGCAATCCTTCAGGGGATACAACCCACTTAATCGCTTTAAATGTAAATAGAAGGGCATTTGCAAATGCATTTGAAATTCGACAAGAATAATGAAAAGAAAACCACAACGGTTTCATAACCAATCAACCTCTTTTATTTCATTTCATAATAATAATACGTTACATAATAAAATCATAATAAAAATAAATAGGCTAGGATTCTAAAAGCCCACCTTCTTATTACAATAATAATAATAAATAATAATAAAAGACATAGGCTACTCTTCTATTTTCCCTTTGCCTTTGTCATTTTTATCATACTTCTTGTCGCGACCTCGAGCCGGACGCTCCTGCGCCACTTCCGACCTAATCACCAATGGTCTCTCTCGTGGTCTCGCTTTGGCATTCTTGCCAACCACCATCTCGACGGCAAGAGAAGTCTTTGGTTTCTTCGAAGGATGAACAACTCGAAACCCGACTTCTTCCTCTCCCTCGGTCAGATGCTTCTCCTTCTCTTTTTCCACCTCGCGAACCTTGTAGTCAACTGGTTCACGCTTCCTCAGTTTCTCGTGCTCCTCCGGATTAGCAGCCTTCCTCCACCGCATATAGGAATCTGACACTCATAAAGCACTGACAGAAGAATTCAAGAACCAAATGTTCCTCTGAGCCCATTTGATGGCCCACTCTCTTCGACTCTCCGTAGTAAGCGCCACGGCGATCTGGGGGCGATGTCAAGCTTCGGGATCATCTGCTTCAATCTAACCTGCCTCATTAACCTCTCCGGGAAGATGCATATCATAAACTCCAAGCCGGAAATGCGAACAGCTCGGGTAGGATCCAGGGAAGATACTCCAGTAATAGATTTGAGGTGCCACCATGGTACGATCCATCTAATTAAGGGGCCATCTTCACTTTTCAACTTGTTTTCCCAGTAGTTTCACACTCGAGTGAAGTCCACCATGTAAAGCCTGGTCCTCATTGCAATCGAACGAGCATGGTAAGAAGGAACATTAACTGAGGGCTCGATCAATCGAAGACGCTCCATAAGCCAGACCTACCAAAAGCGGGTATTAGCAAAATACAAAAAAAAAAAAAAATTACAAAAAAATAATACAAAAAAAAAATGAAAAAAAAAGAAAACGAAAAGAAAGAAAAAGAAAGAAAAGTACTCTTTTACCTGCAAAATAATGGGGCTTCCCAAATACGGTAGGTCACGGTTGGCTTTCCTGTTATCCAAGCCCAATAGGATCTCTCCTAAACACAGACAAGCTGGGCTCCTGCGCAGCTCCATTTGCTCAATCAGGCTCAAAAGACGAAGGTCGCCCCTCATGTCCTTATCAACATGCCCTTGAAGGACATATACATGTAGTAGGCAAAACCCGAATGCCCTTCGCCTTCACTACTACAAATATCACAATACGTAACACTTAATAGAGAACGGTTAAATTAAATAGGCGTTTTCAAGAAACAAAGAAAATGGTCATCCTACCTAACTGTTCTCTATCTTTTATAATAGAGAACGTCTGATTACATAGGCGTTTTATAAGAAAATAAAGA